>NW_026948495.1:0-129266 GCF_035770615.1 Melospiza melodia melodia | reverse complement strand
TTTCAGGACCTCGCCGGTCACTCCCAGCCATAGGCGCCCAGACACAAAGCTCGGCCCGTTTCCCTGGCACACAAAAGTAAGCTGCCCCGCTTCTGGATGGCAGATTGCAGGAACCACTTGGTACTATAAAACCAGCCCGACTTGGCGCTGGTGCCACCTCTGGTCTGGGAACCATCCTGCGTATCGTGGATTCTAAGGAGCCAGCCGGTCACTCCAGCCACAGGCCCCCAGACACAAACAACGGCGCTTTTCCCTGGAAAACAAAACTCGCCTGCCAACTTTTTGATGGCAGATTGCAGGAGCCACTTGGTACTATCAAACCAGCCCAACTTGACACTGGTGCCACCATGGGTCTGGTCACCATCCTGCCTATCGTAGCTTTCCAGGAGCCAGCCGGTCACTCCCAGCCATAGGCCCCCAGTCACAAACCTCGGCCCGTTTCCCTGGCAAACAAAACTAAGCTACCCCGCTTCTGGATGGCAGATTGCAGGAGCCACTTGGTACTATCAAACCAGCCCAACTTGGAACTGGTGCCACCTTGGGTCTGGGAACCATGCTGCGTATCGCAGATTCTAAGGCGCCAGTCGGCCACTCCCAGCCACAAGCCCCCAAACACAAACAACGGCGCTTTTCTCTGGCAAACAAAACTCAACTGCCCCTCTTCTGGATGGCAAATTGCAGGACGCACTTGGTACTATAAAAACAGCCCGACTTGGCACTGGTGCCACCTTGGGTCTGGGAACCATCGTGCGTATCGATCTTTTTAATGAGACAGCCGGCCACTCCCAGCCATATGCCCCCGAACACAACCCACGGCCCTTTCCTCTGGCAAACAAAACTCAGCTGCACCGCTTCTGGATGGCAGATTGCAGGAGCCACTTGGTACTATCAAACCAGCACGACTTGGCACTGGTGCCACCTTGGGTCTGGGAACCATCCTGCGTATTGTGGATTGTCAGGAGCCAGCTGAACACTCTCGGCCACAGACCCCAATCAAAAACAACGGCCCGTTTCACAGGCAAACAAAACTCAGCTGCCCCGCTTCTGGATGGGAGATTGCAGGAGGCACTTGACACTGTGAAACCAGCCCCACTTGGCACTGGTGCCACCTTGGGTCTGGGAACCATGCTGCGTATCATGGATTTTCAGGAGCCAGCCGGCCACTCCCAGCCATAGGCCCCCAAACAAAAACCATAGCCTTTTTCTCTGGCAAACAAAATTCAGCTGCCCCACTTCTGGATGGCAGATTGCAGGAGCCACTTGGGACTATCACACCAGCACAACATGGCACTGGTGCCACCTTGGATCTGGGAACCATCCGGCGTATAGTGGATTTTCAGGGGTCAGCCGGTCACTCTCAGCCATAGGCCCCAAACACAAACCACGGCCCTTTTCTCTGGAAAACAAAACTCAACTGCCCCTCTTCTGGATGGCAGATTGCAGGAGACACTGGGTACTATGAAACCAGCCCTACTTGGCACTGGTGCCACCTTGGGTCTGGGAACCATGCTGCGTATCATGGATTTTCAGGAGCCAGCCGTCCACTGCCAGCCACAGGCCCCGAAACACAAACAACAGCCTTTTTCTCTGGCAAACAAAATTCAGCTGCCCCGCTTCTGGATGGCAGATTGCAGGAACCACTTGGTACTAACAAACCAGCCCGACTTGGCACTGGTGCCACCTTGGGTCTGGGAACCATCCTGCGTATCGTGGATTCTAAGGAGCCAGCTGGCCACTCCCAGCCACAGGCCCCAAAACACACACAACAGCGCTTTTCCCTGGAAAACAAAACTCGCCTGCCAACTTTTTGATGGCAGATTGCAGGAGCCACTTGGTACTATCAAACCAGCCCAACTTGGCACTGGTGCCACCATGGGTCTGGTCACCATCCTGCCTATCGTAGCTTTTCAGGAGCCAGCCGGTCACTCCCAGCCATAGGCCGCCAGACACAAACCTCGGCCTGTTTCCCTGGCACACAAAAGTAAGCTACCGCACTTCTGGATGGCAGATTGCAGGAGCCACTTTGCACCATCAAACCAGCCCGACTTGGCACTGGTGCCACCTCTGGTCTGGGAACCATGCTGCGTATCGTGGATTCTAAGGAGCCAGCCGGCCACTCCCACCCACAGGCCCCCAAACACAAACAACGGCGCTTTTCCCTGGAAAACAAAACTCGCCTGCCAACTTTTTGATGGCAGAGTGCAGGAGCCACTTGGTACTATCAAACCAGCCCAACTATGCACTGGTGCCACCATGGGTCTGGTCACCATCCTGCCTATCGTAGCTTTTCAGGAGCCAGCCGGTCACTCCCAGCCATAGGCCCCCAGAAAAAAACCTCGGTCCGTTTCCCTGGAAAACAAAAGTAAGCTGCCCTGCTTCTGGATGGCAGATTGCAGGAGCCACTTGGTGTTATCAAACCAGCCCGACTTGGCACTGGTGCCACCTTGGGTCTGGGAACCATCCTGCGTATCGTGTGTTCTAAGGAGCCAGCCGGCCACTCCCAGCCACAGTCCCCCAAACACAAACAACGGCGCTTTTCCCTGGAAAACAAAACTGGCCTGCCAACTTTTTGATGGCAGATTGCAGGAGCCACTTGGTACTATCAAACCAGCCCAACTTGGCACTGGTGCCACCATGGGTCTGGTCACCATCCTGCCTATCGTAGCTTTTCAGGAGCCAGCCGGTCACTCCCAGCCATAGGTCCCCAGACAAATACCTCGGCCCGTTTCCCTGGCAAACAAAAGTCAGCTGCCCCGCTTCTGGATGGCAGATTGCAGGAGCCACTTGGTACTATCAAACCAGCCCAACTTACACTGGTGCCACCTTGGCTCTGGGAACCATGCTGCGTAACCCGGATTCTAAGACGACAGGCAGCCACTGCCAGCCACCGCCCTCCAAACAAAATCAACGGCGCTTTTCCCTGGAAAACAAAACTCGCCTGACAACTTTTAGATGGCAGATTGCAGGAGGCAGTTGGTACCATCAAACCAGCCCAACTTGGCACTGGTGCCACCTTGGGTCTGGGAACCATCCTGCCTATCGTGGATTTTAAGGATCCAGCCGGCTACTCCCAGCCACAGGCCCCCAACAAAAACCACGGCCCTTTTTCTCTGGCAAACAAAACTCAGCTGCCCCGCTTCTGGATGGCAGATTGCAGGAGCCACTTGGTACTATCAAACCAGCCCGACTTGGCACTGGTGCCACCTTGGGTCTGGGAACCATCCTGCCTATCGTGGATTTTAAGGAGCCAGCCGGCTACTCCCAGCCACAGGCCCCCAACAAAAACCACGGCCCTTTTTTCTGGCAAACAAAACTTAGCTGCCTCACTTCTGGATGGCAGATTGCAGGAGCCACTTGGTGTAATCAAACCAGCCCGACTTGGCACTGGTGCCACCTTGGGTCTGGGAACCATCCTGCGTATCGTGGATTCTAAGGAGCCAGCCGGCTACTCCCAGCCACAGGCCCCCAACAAAAACCACGGCCCTTTTTTCTCGCAAACAAAACTTAGCTGCCTCACTTCTGGATGGCAGATTGCAGGAGCCACTTGGTGTAATCAAACCAGCCCGACTTGGCACTGGTGCCACCTTGGGTCTGGGAACCATCCTGCGTATCGTGGATTCTAAGGAGCCAGCCGGCCACTCCCAGCCACAGGCCCCCAAACAAAATCAACGGCGCTGTTCCCTGGAAAACAAAACACGCCTGCCAAATTTTGATGGAGTTTGCAGGAACCACTTGGTATTATCAAACCAGCCCAACTTGGCACTGGTGCCACCTTAGGTCTGGATACCATGCTGCGTATCGTGGATTCTAAGGAGCCAGCCGGCCACTCCCACCCACAGGCCCCCAAACACAAACAACGGCGCTTTTCCCTGGAAAACAAAACTCGCCTGCCAACTTTTTCATGGCAGATTGCAGGAGCCACTTGGTACTATCAAACCAGCCCGACTTGGCACTGGTGCCACCATGGGTCTGGTCACCATCCTGCCTATCGTAACTTTTCAGGAGCCAGCCGGTCACTCCCAGCCATAGGCCCTGAGACACAAACCTCGGCCCGTTTCCCTGGCAAACAAAAGTAAGCTGCCCCGCTTCTGGATGGCAGATTGCAGGAGCCACTTGGTACTATCAAACCAGCCCAACTTGGCACTGGTGCCACCTCTGGTCTGGGAACCATCCCGCGTATCGTGGATTCTAAGGAGCCAGTTGGCAACTCCCAGCCACAGTCCCCCAAACACAAACAACGGCCCGTTTCCCTGGCAAACAAAAGTAAGCTGCCCCGCTTCTGGATGGCAGATTGCAGAAGCCACTTGGTACTATCAAACTAGCCCAACTTGGCACTGGTGCCACCTCTGGTCTGGGAACCATCCTGCGTATCATGGGTTCTAAGGAGCCCCTCGGCAACTCCCAGCCACAGGCCCCCAAACACAAACCTCGGCCCGTTTCCCTGGCAAACAAAATTAAGCTGCCCCGCTTCTGGATGGCAGATTGCAGGACGCACTTGGTACTATCAGACCAGCCCGACTTGGCACTGGTGCCACCTCTGGTCTGGGAACCATCCTGCGTATCGTGGATTCTAAGGAGCCAACCGGCCACTCCCAGCCACAGGCCCACAAACACAAACAACGGCGCTTTTCCCTAGATAACAAACTCGCCTGCCAAATTTCTGATGGCAGATTGCAGGAGCCACTTGGTACTATCAAACCAGCCCAACTTGGCACTGGTGCCACCATGGGTCTGGTCACCATCCTGCCTATCGTAGCTTTTCAGGAGCCAGCCGGTCACTCCCAGCCATAGGCCCCCAGACACAAACCTCGGCCCGTTTCCCTGGCAAACAAAAGTAAGCTGTCCCGCTTCTGGATGGCAGATTGCAGGACGCACTTGGTATTATCAAACCAGCCCGACTTGGCACTGGTGCCACCTCTGGTCTGGGAACCATCCTGCGTATCGTGGATTCTAATTAGCCAGCCGGCCACTCCCAGCCACAGGCCCCCAAACACAAACAACGGCGCTTTTCCCTGGAAAACAAAACTCGCCTGACATCTTTTTGATGGCAGATTGCAGGAGCCACTTGGTACTATCAAATCAGCCAAACTTGGCACTGGTGCCACCATGGGTCTGGTCACCATCCTGCCTATCGTAGCTTTTCAGGAGCCAGCAGGTCACCCCCAGCCATAGGCCCCGAGAAAAAAACCTCGGCCCGTTTCCCTGGCAAAAAAAAGTAAGCTACCCCGCTTCTGGATGGCAGTTTGCAGGACGCACTTGGTAGTATCAAACCAGCCCAACTTGGCACTGGTGCCACCTTGGGTCTGGGAACCATCCTGCGTATCGTGGATTCTGAGGAGCCTGCCGGCCACTCCCTGCCACAGGCACCCAAACACAAACAACGGCGCTTTTCCCTGGAAAACAAAACTCGCCTGCCAACTTTTTGATGGCGGATTGCAGGAGCCACTTGGTACTATCAAACCAGCCCAACTTGGCACTGGTGCCACCATGGATATGGTCACCATCCTGCCTATCGTAGCTTTTCAGGACCTAGCAGGTCACTCCCAGCCATAGGCGCCCAGACAAAAACCTCGGCCCGTTTCCCTGGCAAACAAAAGTAAGCTGCCCCGCTTCTGGATGGCAGATTGCAGGAACCACTTGGTACTATAAAACCAGCCCGACTTGGCACTGGTGCCACGTCAGGTCTGGGAACCATCCTGCGTATCGTGGATTCTAAGGAGCCAGCCGGCCACTCCCACCCACAGGCCCCCAAACACAAACAACGGCGCTTTTCCCTGGAAAACAAAACTCGCCTGCCAACTTTTTGAGGGCAGATTGCAGGAGCCACTTGGTACTATCAAACCAGCCCAACTTGGCACTGGTGCCACCATGGGTCTGCTCCCCATCCTGCCTATCGTAGCTTTTCAGGAGCCAGCCGGTCACTCCCAGCCATAGGCCCCCAGACACAAACCTCGGCCCGTTTCCCTGGCAAACAAAAGTAAGCTGCCCCGCTTCTGGATGGCAGATTGCAGGACGCACTTGGTACTATCAAACCAGCCCAACTTGTCACTGGTGCCACCTCTGGTCTGGGAACCATGCCGCGTATCGTGGATTCTAAGGAGCCAGCCGGCCACTCCCAGCCACAGGCCCCCAAACACAAACAACGGCACTTTTCCCTGGAAAACAAAACTCGCCTGCCAACTCTTTGATGGCAGAGTGCAGGAGCCACTTGGTACTATCAAACCAGCCCAACTATGCACTGGTGCCACCATGGGTCTGGTCACCATCCTGCCTATCGTAGCTTTTCAGGAGCCAGCCGGTCACTCCCAGCCATAGGCCCCCAGAAAAAAACCTCGGTCCGTTTCCCTGGAAAACAAAAGTAAGCTGCCCTGCTTCTGGATGGCAGATTGCAGGAGCCACTTGGTGTTATCAAACCAGCCCGACTTGGCACTGGTGCCACCTTGGGTCTGGGAACCATCCTGCGTATCGTGTGTTCTAAGGAGCCAGCCGGCCACTCCCAGCCACAGTCCCCCAAACACAAACAACGGCGCTTTTCCCTGGAAAACAAAACTGGCCTGCCAACTTTTTGATGGCAGATTGCAGGAGCCACTTGGTACTATCAAACCAGCCCAACTTACACTGGTGCCACCTTGGCTCTGGGAACCATGCTGCGTAACCCGGATTCTAAGACGACAGGCAGCCACTGCCAGCCACCGCCCTCCAAACAAAATCAACGGCGCTTTTCCCTGGAAAACAAAACTCGCCTGACAACTTTTAGATGGCAGATTGCAGGAGGCAGTTGGTACCATCAAACCAGCCCAACTTGGCACTGGTGCCACCTTGGGTCTGGGAACCATCCTGCCTATCGTGGATTTTAAGGAGCCAGCCGGCTACTCCCAGCCACAGGCCCCCAACAAAAACCACGGCCCTTTTTCTCTGGCAAACAAAACTCAGCTGCCCCGCTTCTGGATGGCAGATTGCAGGAGCCACTTGGTACTATCAAACCAGCCCGACTTGGCACTGGTGCCACCTTGGGTCTGGGAACCATCCTGCCTATCGTGGATTTTAAGGAGCCAGCCGGCTACTCCCAGCCACAGGCCCCCAACAAAAACCACGGCCCTTTTTTCTGGCAAACAAAACTTAGCTGCCTCACTTCTGGATGGCAGATTGCAGGAGCCACTTGGTGTAATCAAACCAGCCCGACTTGGCACTGGTGCCACCTTGGGTCTGGGAACCATCCTGCGTATCGTGGATTCTAAGGAGCCAGCCGGCTACTCCCAGCCACAGGCCCCCAACAAAAACCACGGCCCTTTTTTCTCGCAAACAAAACTTAGCTGCCTCACTTCTGGATGGCAGATTGCAGGAGCCACTTGGTGTTATCAAACCAGCCCAACTTGGCACTGGTGCCACCTTGGGTCTGGGAACCATCCTGCGTATCGTGGATTCTAAGGAGCCAGCCGGCCACTCCCAGCCACAGGCCCCCAAACAAAATCAACGGCGCTGTTCCCTGGAAAACAAAACACGCCTGCCAAATTTTGATGGAGTTTGCAGGAACCACTTGGTATTATCAAACCAGCCCAACTTGGCACTGGTGCCACCTTGGGTCTGGATACCATGCTGCGTATCGTGGATTCTAAGGAGCCAGCCGGCCACTCCCACCCACAGGCCCCCAAACACAAACAACGGCGCTTTTCCCTGGAAAACAAAACTCGCCTGCCAACTTTTTCATGGCAGATTGCAGGAGCCACTTGGTACTATCAAACCAGCCCGACTTGGCACTGGTGCCACCATGGGTCTGGTCACCATCCTGCCTATCGTAACTTTTCAGGAGCCAGCCGGTCACTCCCAGCCATAGGCCCTGAGACACAAACCTCGGCCCGTTTCCCTGGCAAACAAAAGTAAGCTGCCCCGCTTCTGGATGGCAGATTGCAGGAGCCACTTGGTACTATCAAACCAGCCCAACTTGGCACTGGTGCCACCTCTGGTCTGGGAACCATCCCGCGTATCGTGGATTCTAAGGAGCCAGTTGGCAACTCCCAGCCACAGTCCCCCAAACACAAACAACGGCCCGTTTCCCTGGCAAACAAAAGTAAGCTGCCCCGCTTCTGGATGGCAGATTGCAGAAGCCACTTGGTACTATCAAACTAGCCCAACTTGGCACTGGTGCCACCTCTGGTCTGGGAACCATCCTGCGTATCATGGGTTCTAAGGAGCCCCTCGGCAACTCCCAGCCACAGGCCCCCAAACACAAACCTCGGCCCGTTTCCCTGGCAAACAAAATTAAGCTGCCCCGCTTCTGGATGGCAGATTGCAGGACGCACTTGGTACTATCAGACCAGCCCGACTTGGCACTGGTGCCACCTCTGGTCTGGGAACCATCCTGCGTATCGTGGATTCTAAGGAGCCAACCGGCCACTCCCAGCCACAGGCCCACAAACACAAACAACGGCGCTTTTCCCTAGATAACAAACTCGCCTGCCAAATTTCTGATGGCAGATTGCAGGAGCCACTTGGTACTATCAAACCAGCCCAACTTGGCACTGGTGCCACCATGGGTCTGGTCACCATCCTGCCTATCGTAGCTTTTCAGGAGCCAGCCGGTCACTCCCAGCCATAGGCCCCCAGACACAAACCTCGGCCCGTTTCCCTGGCAAACAAAAGTAAGCTGTCCCGCTTCTGGATGGCAGATTGCAGGACGCACTTGGTATTATCAAACCAGCCCGACTTGGCACTGGTGCCACCTCTGGTCTGGGAACCATCCTGCGTATCGTGGATTCTAATTAGCCAGCCGGCCACTCCCAGCCACAGGCCCCCAAACACAAACAACGGCGCTTTTCCCTGGAAAACAAAACTCGCCTGACATCTTTTTGATGGCAGATTGCAGGAGCCACTTGGTACTATCAAATCAGCCAAACTTGGCACTGGTGCCACCATGGGTCTGGTCACCATCCTGCCTATCGTAGCTTTTCAGGAGCCAGCAGGTCACCCCCAGCCATAGGCCCCGAGAAAAAAACCTCGGCCCGTTTCCCTGGCAAAAAAAAGTAAGCTACCCCGCTTCTGGATGGCAGTTTGCAGGACGCACTTGGTAGTATCAAACCAGCCCAACTTGGCACTGGTGCCACCTTGGGTCTGGGAACCATCCTGCGTATCGTGGATTCTGAGGAGCCTGCCGGCCACTCCCTGCCACAGGCACCCAAACACAAACAACGGCGCTTTTCCCTGGAAAACAAAACTCGCCTGCCAACTTTTTGATGGCGGATTGCAGGAGCCACTTGGTACTATCAAACCAGCCCAACTTGGCACTGGTGCCACCATGGATATGGTCACCATCCTGCCTATCGTAGCTTTTCAGGACCTAGCAGGTCACTCCCAGCCATAGGCGCCCAGACAAAAACCTCGGCCCGTTTCCCTGGCAAACAAAAGTAAGCTGCCCCGCTTCTGGATGGCAGATTGCAGGAACCACTTGGTACTATAAAACCAGCCCGACTTGGCACTGGTGCCACGTCAGGTCTGGGAACCATCCTGCGTATCGTGGATTCTAAGGAGCCAGCCGGCCACTCCCACCCACAGGCCCCCAAACACAAACAACGGCGCTTTTCCCTGGAAAACAAAACTCGCCTGCCAACTTTTTGAGGGCAGATTGCAGGAGCCACTTGGTACTATCAAACCAGCCCAACTTGGCACTGGTGCCACCATGGGTCTGCTCCCCATCCTGCCTATCGTAGCTTTTCAGGACCTCGCCGGTCACTCCCAGCCATAGGCCCACAGACACAAAGCTCGGCCCGTTTCCCTGGCAAACAAAAGTAAGCTGCCCCGCTTCTGGATGGCAGATTGCAGGAACCACTTGGTACTATAAAACCAGCCCGACTTGGCGCTGGTGCCACCTCTGGTCTGGGAACCATCCTGCGTATCGTAGATTCTAAGGAGCCAGCCGGTCACTCCAGCCACAGGCCCCCAGACACAAACAACGGCGCTTTTCCCTGGAAAACAAAACTCGCCTGCCAACTTTTTGATGGCAGATTGCAGGAGCCACTTGGTACTATCAAACCAGCCCAACTTGACACTGGTGCCACCATGGGTCTGGTCACCATCCTGCCTATCGTAGCTTTCCAGGAGCCAGCCGGTCACTCCCAGCCATAGGCCCCCAGTCACAAACCTCGGCCCGTTTCCCTGGCAAACAAAAGTAAGCTGCCCCGCTTCTGGATGGCAGATTGCAGGAGCCACTTGGTACTATCAAACCAGCCCAACTTGGAACTGGTGCCACCTTGGGTCTGGGAACCATGCTGCGTATCGCAGATTCTAAGGCGCCAGTCGGCCACTCCCAGCCACAAGCCCCCAAACACAAACAACGGCGCTTTTCTCTGGCAAACAAAACTCAACTGCCCCTCTTCTGGATGGCAAATTGCAGGACGCACTTGGTACTATAAAAACAGCCCGACTTGGCACTGGTGCCACCTTGGGTCTGGGAACCATCGTGCGTATCGATCTTTTTAATGAGGCAGCCGGCCACTCCCAGCCATATGCCCCCGAACACAACCCACGGCCCTTTCCTCTGGCAAACAAAACTCAGCTGCACCGCTTCTGGATGGCAGATTGCAGGAGCCACTTGGTACTATCAAACCAGCACGACTTGGCACTGGTGCCACCTTGGGTCTGGGAACCATCCTGCGTATTGTGGATTGTCAGGAGCCAGCTGAACACTCTCGGCCACAGACCCCAATCAAAAACAACGGCCCGTTTCACAGGCAAACAAAACTCAGCTGCCCCGCTTCTGGATGGGAGATTGCAGGAGGCACTTGACACTGTGAAACCAGCCCCACTTGGCACTGGTGCCACCTTGGGTCTGGGAACCATGCTGCGTATCATGGATTTTCAGGAGCCAGCCGGCCACTCCCAGCCATAGGCCCCCAAACAAAAACCACAGCCTTTTTCTCTGGCAAACAAAATTCAGCTGCCCCACTTCTGGATGGCAGATTGCAGGTGCCACTTGGGACTATCACACCAGCACAACATGGCACTGCTGCCACCTTGGATCTGGGAACCATCCGGCGTATAGTGGATTTTCAGGGGTCAGCCGGTCACTCTCAGCCATAGGCCCCAAACACAAACCACGGCCCTTTTCTCTGGAAAACAAAACTCAACTGCCCCTCTTCTGGATGGCAGATTGCAGGAGCCACTGGGTACTATGAAACCAGCCCTACTTGGCACTGGTGCCACCTTGGGTCTGGGAACCATGCTGCGTATCATGGATTTTCAGGAGCCAGCCGTCCACTGCCAGCCACAGGCCCCGAAACACAAACAACAGCCTTTTTCTCTGGCAAACAAAATTCAGCTGCCCCGCTTCTGGATGGCAGATTGCAGGAACCACTTGGTACTAACAAACCAGCCCGACTTGGCACTGGTGCCACCTTGGGTCTGGGAACCATCCTGCGTATCGTGGATTCTAAGGAGCCAGCTGGCCACTCCCAGCCACAGGCCCCAAAACACACACAACGGCGCTTTTCCCTGGAAAACAAAACTCGCCTGCCAACTTTTTGATGGCAGATTGCAGGAGCCACTTGGTACTATCAAACCAGCCCAACTTGGCACTGGTGCCACCATGGGTCTGGTCACCATCCTGCCTATCGTAGCTTTTCAGGAGCCAGCCGGTCACTCCCAGCCATAGGCCGCCAGACACAAACCTCGGCCTGTTTCCCTGGCACACAAAAGTAAGCTACCGCACTTCTGGATGGCAGATTGCAGGAGCCACTTTGCACCATCAAACCAGCCCGACTTGGCACTGGTGCCACCTCTGGTCTGGGAACCATGCTGCGTATCGTGGATTCTAAGGAGCCAGCCGGCCACTCCCAGCCACAGGCCCCCAAACACAAACAACGGCGCTTTTCCCTGGAAAACAAAACTCGCCTGCCAACATTTTGATGGCAGAGTGCAGGAGCCACTTGGTACTATCAAACCAGCCCAACTTGGCACTGGTGCCACCATGGGTCTGGTCACCATCCTGCCTATCGTAGCTTTTCAGGAGCCAGCCGGTCACTCCCAGCCATAGGCCCCCAGAAAAAAACCTCGGTCCGTTTCCCTGGAAAACAAAAGTAAGCTGCCCTGCTTCTGGATGGCAGATTGCAGGAGCCACTTGGTGTTATCAAACCAGCCCGACATGGCACTTGTGCCACCTTGGGTCTGGGAACCATCCTGCGTATCGTGTGTTCTAAGGAGCCAGCCGGCCACTCCCAGCCACAGTCCCCCAAACACAAACAACGGCGCTTTTCCCTGGAAAACAAAACTGGCCTGCCAACTATTTGATGGCAGATTGCAGGAGCCACTTGGTACTATCAAACCAGCCCAACTTGGCACTGGTGCCACCATGGGTCTGGTCACCATCCTGCCTATCGTAGCTTTTCAGGAGCCAGCCGGTCACTCCCAGCCATAGGTCCCCAGACAAATACCTCGGCCCGTTTCCCTGGCAAACAAAAGTCAGCTGCCCCGCTTCTGGATGGCAGATTGCAGGAGCCACTTGGTACTATCAAACCAGCCCAACTTGACAGTGGTGCCACCTTGGCTCTGGGAACCATGCTGCGTAACCCGGATTCTAAGACGACAGGCAGCCACTGCCAGCCACCGCCCTCCAAACAAAATCAACGGCGCTTTTCCCTGGAAAACAAAACTCGCCTGACAACTTTTAGATGGCAGATTGCAGGAGCCAGTTGGTACCATCAAACCAGCCCAACTTGGCACTGGTGCCACCTTGGATCTGGGAACCATCCTGCCTATTGTTGCTTTTCAGGAGCCAGCCGGTCACTCCTAGCCGTAGGCCCCCAGTCATAAACCTCGGCCCGTTTCCCTGGTACACAAATGTAAGCTACCCCGCTTCAGGATGGCAGATTGCAGGAGCCACTTTTCACCATCAAACCAGCCCGACGTGGCACTGGTGCCACCTTGGGTCTGGGAACCATCCTGCGTATCGTGTGTTCTAAGGAGCCAGCCGGCCACTCCCACCCACAGACCCCCAAACACAAACAACGGCGCTTTTCCCTGGAAAACAAAACTCTCCTGCCAACTTTTTGATGGCAGATTGCAGGAGCCACTTGGTACTATCAAACCAGCCCAACTTGGCACTGGTGCCACCATGGGTCTGGTCACCATCCTGCCTATCGTAGCTTTTCAGGAGCCAGGCGGTCACTCCCAGCCATAGGCCCCCAGACACAAACCTCGGCCCGTTTCCCTGGCAAACAAAAGTAAGCTGCCCCGCTTCTGCATGGCAGATTGCAGGTGCTATTTAGTACTATCAAACCAGCCCGACTTGGCACTGGTGCCACCTCTGGTCTGGGAACCATCCTGCCTATCGTGGATTTTCAGGGGCCAGACGGCCACTATCAGCCATATGCCCCCAAAAACAAACCACGGCCCTTTTCTCTGGTAAACAAAACTCAACTGACCCTCTTCTGGATGGCAAATTTTAGGACGCACTTTGTACTACGAAAACCGCCCGACTTGGCACTGGTGCCACCTTGGGTCAGGGAACCATCCTGCCTATCGTAGCTTTTTAAGGAGCCAGCAGGCCACGCCCAGCCATATAGCCCCAAAAACAAACCACGGACCATTTCTCTTGGAAACAAAAATCCGCTGCCCCGCGTCAGGATGGCAGATTGCAGGAGCCACTTTGCACCATCAAACCACCCCGACTTGGCACTGGTGCCATCTTGGATCTGGGAACCATCATGCCTATCGTAGCTTTTCAGGAGCCAGCCGGTCACTCCCAGCCATAGGCCCCCAGACACAAACCTCGGACCGTTTCCCTGGCAAACAAAATTAAGCTGCCCCGATTCTGGATGGCAGAGTTCAGGAGCCACTTGGTAGTGTAAAACCAGCCCGACTTGGCACTGGTGCCACCTTGGGTCTGGGAACCATCCTGCGTATCGTGGATTCTAAGCAGCCACCCGGCCACTCTGAGCCACAGGCCCCAAACACAAACAACGGCGCTTTTCCCTGGAAAACAAAACTCGCCTGCCAATATTTTGATGGCAGATTGCAGGAGCCACTTGGTACTATCAAACCAGCCCAACTTGGCACTGGTGCCACCATGGGTCTGGTCACCATCCTGCCTATCGTAGCTTTTCAGGAGCCAGCCGGTCACTCCCAGCCATAGGCCCCCAGACACAAACCTCGGCCCGTTTCCCTGGAAAACAAAAGTAAGCTGCCCCGATTCTGGATGGCAGATTGCAGGAGCCACTTGCTGTTATCAAATCAGCCCAACTTGGCACTGGTGCCACCATGGGTCTGGTAAACATCCTGCCTATCGTAGCTTTTCAGGAGCCAGCCGGTCACTCCCTGCCATAGGCCCCCAGACACAAACCTCGGCCCGTTTCCCTGGCAAACAAAAGTAAGCTGCCCCGCTTTTGGATGGCTGATTGCAGGATGCACTTGGTACTATCAAACCAGCCCGACTTGGCCCTGGTGCCACCTTGGCTCTGGGAACCATGCTGCGTAACGTAGATTCTACGAGGACAGGCGGCCACTCCCTGCCACAGGCCTCTAAACAAAAGCAACGGCGCTTTTCCCTGGAAAACAAAACTCGCCTGCCAACTTTTTGAGGGCAGATTGCAGGAGCCACTTGGTACTATCAAACCAGCCCAACTTGGCACTGGTGCCACCATGGGTCTGGTCACCATCCTGCCTATCGTAGCTTTTCAGGAACCAGCCGGTCACTCCCAGCCATAGGCCCCCAGACAAATACCTCGGCCCGTTTCCCTGGCAAACAAAAGTAAGCTGCCCCGCTTCTGGATGGCAGATTGCAGGAGCCACATGGTACTATCAAACCAGGCCAACATGGCACTGGTGCCACCTTGGCTCTGGGAACCATCCTGCCTATCTTGGATTTTCAGGGGCCAGCCGGCCACTCTCAGCCATATGCCCCCAAACACATACCACGGCCCTTTTCTCTGGCAAACAAAACTCAACTGCCCCTCTTCTGGATGGCAAATTGCAGGACCCACTTGGTACTACGAAAACAGCCCGACTTGGCACTGATGCCACCTTGGGTCAGGGAACAATCCTGCGTATCGATCTTTTTAAGGAGCCAGCCGGCCCCGCCCAGCCATATACCCCCAAAAAACAACCACGGAACTTTTCTCCAGCAAACAAAAATCCGCTGCCCCGCGTCTGAATGGCAGATTTCAGGAGCTATTTAGTATTATAAACCAGCCCGACTTGGCACTGGTGCTACCATGAGTCTGGTAACCATCCTGCCTATCATAGCTTTTCAGTAGCCAGCCGGTCACTCCCAGCCATAGGCCCCCAGACAAATACCTCGGCCCGTTTCCCTGGGAAACAAAAGTAAGCTGCCCCGCTTCTGGATGGCAGATTGCAGGAGCCACTTGGTACTATCAAACCAGCCCAACTTGGCACTGGTGCCACCTTGGCTCTGGGAACCATCCTACGTATCCTGGGTTCAAAGGAGGCAGCCGGCCACTCCCAGCCACAGGCCTCTAAACAAAAACAACGGCGCTTTTCCCTGGAAAACAAAACTCTCCTGCCAACTTTTTGATGGCAGATTGCAGGAGCCACTTGGTACTATCAAACCAGCCCAACTTGGCACAGGTGCCACCATGGGTCTGGTCACCATCCTGCCTATCGTAGCTTTTCAGGAGCCAGCCGGTCACTCCCAGCCATAGGCCCCCAGACAAATATCTCGGCCCGTTTCCCTGGCAAACAAAAGTAAGCTACCCCGCTTCTGGATGGCAGATTGCAGGAGCCACATGGTACTATCAAACCAGGCCAACATGGCACTGGTGCCACCTTGGCTCTGGGAACCATCCTGCCTATCGTGGATTTTCAGGGGCCAGCCGGCCACTCTCAACCATATGCCCCCAAACACATACCACGGCCCTTTTCTCTGGCAAACAGAACTCAACTGCCCCTCTTCTGGATGGCAAATTGCAGGACGCACTTGGTACTACGAAAACAGCCCGACTTGGCACTGATGCCACCTTGGGTCAGGGAACAATCCTGCGTATCGAGCTTTTTAAGGAGCCAGCCGGCCACGTCCAGCCATATACCCCCAAAAAAAAACCACGGAACTTTTCTCCAGCAAACAAAAATCCGCTGCCCCGCGTCTGGATGGCAGATTGCAGGAGCTATTTAGTATAATCAAACCAGCCCGACTTGGCACTGGTGCCACCATGAGTCTGGTAACCATCCTGCCTATCGTAGCTTTTCAGTAGCCAGCCAGTCACTCCCAGCCATAGGCCCCCAGACAAATACCTCGGCCCGTTTCCCTGGGAAACAAAAGTAAGCTACCCCGCTTCTGGATGGCAGATTGCAGGAGCCACTTTGCACCATCAAACCAGCCCGACTTGGCACTGGTGCCACCTCTGGTCTGGGAACCATCCTGCGTATCGTGGATTCTAAGGAGACAGCCGGCCACTCTCACCCACAGGCCCCCAAACACAAACAACGGCGTTTTTCCCTGGAAAACAAAACTCGCCTGCCAACTTTTTGATGGCAGATTGCAGGAGCCACTTGGTACTATCAAACCAGCCCAACTTGGCACTGGTGCCACCATGGGTCTGGTCACCATCCTGCCTATCGTAGCTTTTCAGGAGCCAGCCAAACACTCCCAGCCATAGGCCCCCAGACAAAAACCTCGGCCCGTTTCCCTGGCAAACAAAAGTAAGTTATCCCGCTTCTGGATGGCAGATTGCAGGAGCCACTTTTCACCATCAAACCAGCCCGACTTGGCACTGGTGCCACCTCTGGTCTGGGAACCATCCTGCGTATCGTGGATTCTAAGGAGCCAGCCGGCCACTCCCAGCCACAGGCCCCCAGACAAAAACAACGGCGCTTTTCCCTGGATAACAAACTCGCCTGCCAACTTTTTGATGGCAGATTGCAGGAGCCACTTGGTACTATCAAACCAGCCCAACTTGGCACTGGTGCCACCATGGGTCTGCTCACCATCCTGCCTATCGTAGCTTTTCAGGAGCCAGCCGGTCTCTCCCAGCCATAGGCCCCCAGACAAAAACCTCGGCCCGTTTCCCTGGCAAACTAAAGTAAGCTGCCCCGCTTCTGGATGGCAGATTGCAGGACGCACTTGGTACTATCAAACCAGCCCAACTTGGCACTGGTGCCACCTCTGGTCTGGGAACCATGCCGCGTATCGTGGATTCTAAGGAGCCAGCCGGCCACTCCCAGCCACAGGCCCCCAAACACAAACAACGGCGCTTTTCCCTGGAAAACAAAACTCGCCTGCCAACTTTTTGATGGCAGATTGCAGGAGCCACTTGGTACTATCAAACCAGCCCAACTTGGCACTGGTGCCACCATGGGTCTGGTCACCATCCTGCCTATCGTAGCTTTTCAGGACCTAGCCGGTCACTCCAAGCCATAGGCGCCCAGACACAAAGCTCGGCCCGTTTCCCTGGCAAACAAAAGTAAGCTACCCCGCTTCTGGATGGCAGATTGCAGGAGCCACTTTGCACCATCAAACTAGCCCGACTTGGCACTGGTGCCACCTCAGGTCTGGGAACCATCCTGCGTATCGTTCATTGTAAGGAGCCAGCCGGCCACTCCAGCCACAGGCCCCCAGACACAAACAACGGCGCTTTTCCCTGGAAAACAAAACTCGCCTGCCAACTTTTTGATGGCAGATTGCAGGAGCCACTTGGTACTATCAAATCAGCCCAACTTGGCACTGGTGCCACCATGGGTCTGGTCACCATTCTGCCTATCGTAGTTTTCAGGAGCCAGCCGGTCACTCGCAGCCATAGGCCCCCAGACACAATACTCGGCCCGTTTCCCTGGCAAACAAAAGTAAGCTGCCCCGCTTCTGGATGGCAGATTGCAGGAACCACTTGGTACTATCAAACCAGCCCAACTTGGCACTGGTGCCACCTTGGGTCTGGGAACCATCCTGCGTATCGTGGATTCTAAGCAGCCAGCCGGCCACTCCCTGCCACAGGCACCCAAACACAATCAACGGCGCTTTTCCCTGGAAAACAAAACTCGCCCTCCCACTTTTTGATGGCGGATTGCAGGAGCCACTTGGTACTATCAAACCAGGCCAACATGGCACTGGTGCCACCATGGGTCTGGTCACCATCCTGCCTATCGTAGCTTTTCAGGACCTAGCAGGTCACTCCCAGCAATAGGCGCCCAGACACAAAGCTCGGCCCGTTTCCCTGGCAAACAAAAGTAAGCTGCCCCGCTTCTGGATGGCAGATTGCCGGAGCCACTTGGTGCTATCAAACCAGCCCGACTTGGCACTGGTGCCACCTCTGGTCTGGGAACCATGCTGCGTATCGTGGATTCTAATTAGCCAGCCGGCCACTCCCAGCCACAGGCCCCCAAACACAAACAACGGCGCTTTTCCCTGGAAAACAAAACTCGCCTGCCAACATTTTGATGGGAGATTGCAGGAGCCACTTGCTACTTTCAAATCAGCCCAACTTGGCACTGGTGCCATCATGGGTCTGGTCACCATCCTGCCTATCGTAGCTGTTCAGGCGCCAGCCGGTCACTCCCAGCCATAGGCCCCCAGAGAAAAACCTCGGCCCGTTTCCCTGGGAAACAAAAGTAAGCTGCCCCGCTTCTGGATGGCAGATTGCAGGAGCCACTTTGCACCATCAAACTAGCCCGACTCGGCACTGGTGACACCTCACGTCTGGGAACCATGCTGCGTATCGTGGATTCTAATTAGCCATCCGGCCACTCCCACCCACAGGCCCCCAAACAAAAACAACGGCGCTTTTCCCTGGAAAACAAAACTCGCCTGCCAAATTTTGATGGCAGATTGCAGGAGCCACTTGGTACTATCAAACCAGCCCAACTTGACACTGGTGCCACCATGGGTCTGGTCACCATCCTGCCTATCGTAGCTTTTCAGGAGCCAGCCGGTCAATCCCAGCCATAGGCCCCCAGACACAAACCTCGGCCCGTTTCCCTGGCAAACAAAAGTAAGCTACCCCGCTTCTGGATGGCAGATTGCAGGACGCACTTGGTACTATCAAACCAGCACAACTTGGCACTGGTGCCACCTTGGGTCTGGGAACCATCCTGCGTATCGTGGATTCTAATTAGCCATCCGTCCACTCCCAGCCACAGGCCCCCAAACAAAAACAACGGCGCTTTTCCCTGGAAAACAAAACTCGCCTGCCAACATTTTGATGGCAGATTGCAGGAGCCACTTGGTACTATCAAACCAGCTCAACTTGACACTGGTGCCACCATGGGTCTGGTCACCATCCTGCCTATCGTAGCATTTCAGGAGCCAGCCGGTCACTCCCAGCCATAGGCCCCCAGACAAAAACCTTGGCCCGTTTCCCTGGCAAACAAAAGTAAGTTATCCCGCTACTGGATGGCAGATTGCAGGAGCCACTTTTCACCATCAAACCAGCCCAACTTGGCACTGGTGCCACCTCAGGTCTGGGAACCATGCTGCGTATCATGGATTCTAAGCAGCCAGCCGGCCACTCCCAGCCACAGGCCCCCAAACACAAACAACGGCGCATTTCCCTGGATAACAAACTCGCCTGCCAAATATTTGATGGCAGATTGCAGGAGCCACTTGGTACTATCAAACCAGCCCAACTTGGCACTGGTGCCACCATGGGTCTGGTCACCATCCTGCCTATCGTAGCTTTTCAGGAGCCAGCCGGTCACTCCCAGCCATAGGCCCCCAGACAAAAACCTCGGCCCGTTTCCCTGGCAAACAAAAGTAAGCTGCCCTGCTTCTGGATGGCAGATTGCAGGACGCACTTGGTACTATCAAACCAGCCCAACTTGGCACTGGTGCCACCTCTGGTCTGGGAACCATGCTGCGTATCGTGGATTCTAAGGAGCCAGCCGGCCACTCCCACCCACAGGCCCCCAAACAAAAACAACGGCGCTTTTCCCTGGAAAACAAAACTCGCCTGGCAACATTTTGATGGCAGATTGCAGGAGCCACCTGGTACTATCAAACCGGCCCAACTTGACACTGGTGCCACCATGGGTCTGGTCACCATCCTGCCTATCGTAGCTTTTCAGGAGCCAGCTGGTCACTCCCAGCCATAGGCCCGCAGACACAAAGCTCGGCCCGTTTCCCTGACAAACAAAAGTAAGCTGTCCCGCTTCTGGATGGCAGATTCCAGGAGCCACTTGGTACTATCAAACCAGCCCAACTTGGCACTGGTGCCACCTTGGGTCTGGGAACAATCCTGCATATCGTGGATTCTAAGGAGCCAGCCGGCCACTCCCTGCCACAGGCCCCCAAAGAGAAACAACGGCGCTTTTCCCTGGAAAACATAATTCGCCGGCCAACTATTTGATGGCAGATTGCAGGAGCCACTTTGCACCATCAAACCAGCCCGACTTGGCACTGGTGCCACCTCTGGTCTGGGAACCATCCTGCGTATCGTGGATTCTAAGGAGACAGCCGGCCACTCTCACCCACAGGCCCCCAAACACAAACAACGGCGTTTTTCCCTGGAAAACAAAACTCGCCTGCCAACTTTTTGATGGCAGATTGCAGGAGCCACTTGGTACTATCAAACCAGCCCAACTTGGCACTGGTGCCACCATGGGTCTGGTCACCATCCTGCCTATCGTAGCTTTTCAGGAGCCAGCCAAACACTCCCAGCCATAGGCCCCCAGACAAAAACCTCGGCCCGTTTCCCTGGCAAACAAAAGTAAGTTATCCCGCTTCTGGATGGCAGATTGCAGGAGCCACTTTTCACCATCAAACCAGCCCGACTTGGCACTGGTGCCACCTCTGGTCTGGGAACCATCCTGCGTATCGTGGATTCTAAGGAGCCAGCCGGCCACTCCCAGCCACAGGCCCCCAGACAAAAACAACGGCGCTTTTCCCTGGATAACAAACTCGCCTGCCAACTTTTTGATGGCAGATTGCAGGAGCCACTTGGTACTATCAAACCAGCCCAACTTGGCACTGGTGCCACCATGGGTCTGCTCACCATCCTGCCTATCGTAGCTTTTCAGGAGCCAGCCGGTCTCTCCCAGCCATAGGCCCCCAGACAAAAACCTCGGCCCGTTTCCCTGGCAAACTAAAGTAAGCTGCCCCGCTTCTGGATGGCAGATTGCAGGACGCACTTGGTACTATCAAACCAGCCCAACTTGGCACTGGTGCCACCTCTGGTCTGGGAACCATGCCGCGTATCGTGGATTCTAAGGAGCCAGCCGGCCACTCCCAGCCACAGGCCCCCAAACACAAACAACGGCGCTTTTCCCTGGAAAACAAAACTCGCCTGCCAACTTTTTGATGGCAGATTGCAGGAGCCACTTGGTACTATCAAACCAGCCCAACTTGGCACTGGTGCCACCATGGGTCTGGTCACCATCCTGCCTATCGTAGCTTTTCAGGACCTAGCCGGTCACTCCAAGCCATAGGCGCCCAGACACAAAGCTCGGCCCGTTTCCCTGGCAAACAAAAGTAAGCTACCCCGCTTCTGGATGGCAGATTGCAGGAGCCACTTTGCACCATCAAACTAGCCCGACTTGGCACTGGTGCCACCTCAGGTCTGGGAACCATCCTGCGTATCGTTCATTGTAAGGAGCCAGCCGGCCACTCCAGCCACAGGCCCCCAGACACAAACAACGGCGCTTTTCCCTGGAAAACAAAACTCGCCTGCCAACTTTTTGATGGCAGATTGCAGGAGCCACTTGGTACTATCAAATCAGCCCAACTTGGCACTGGTGCCACCATGGGTCTGGTCACCATTCTGCCTATCGTAGTTTTCAGGAGCCAGCCGGTCACTCGCAGCCATAGGCCCCCAGACACAATACTCGGCCCGTTTCCCTGGCAAACAAAAGTAAGCTGCCCCGCTTCTGGATGGCAGATTGCAGGAACCACTTGGTACTATCAAACCAGCCCAACTTGGCACTGGTGCCACCTTGGGTCTGGGAACCATCCTGCGTATCGTGGATTCTAAGCAGCCAGCCGGCCACTCCCTGCCACAGGCACCCAAACACAATCAACGGCGCTTTTCCCTGGAAAACAAAACTCGCCCTCCCACTTTTTGATGGCGGATTGCAGGAGCCACTTGGTACTATCAAACCAGGCCAACATGGCACTGGTGCCACCATGGGTCTGGTCACCATCCTGCCTATCGTAGCTTTTCAGGACCTAGCAGGTCACTCCCAGCAATAGGCGCCCAGACACAAAGCTCGGCCCGTTTCCCTGGCAAACAAAAGTAAGCTGCCCCGCTTCTGGATGGCAGATTGCCGGAGCCACTTGGTGCTATCAAACCAGCCCGACTTGGCACTGGTGCCACCTCTGGTCTGGGAACCATGCTGCGTATCGTGGATTCTAATTAGCCAGCCGGCCACTCCCAGCCACAGGCCCCCAAACACAAACAACGGCGCTTTTCCCTGGAAAACAAAACTCGCCTGCCAACATTTTGATGGGAGATTGCAGGAGCCACTTGCTACTTTCAAATCAGCCCAACTTGGCACTGGTGCCATCATGGGTCTGGTCACCATCCTGCCTATCGTAGCTGTTCAGGCGCCAGCCGGTCACTCCCAGCCATAGGCCCCCAGAGAAAAACCTCGGCCCGTTTCCCTGGGAAACAAAAGTAAGCTGCCCCGCTTCTGGATGGCAGATTGCAGGAGCCACTTTGCACCATCAAACTAGCCCGACTCGGCACTGGTGACACCTCACGTCTGGGAACCATGCTGCGTATCGTGGATTCTAATTAGCCATCCGGCCACTCCCACCCACAGGCCCCCAAACAAAAACAACGGCGCTTTTCCCTGGAAAACAAAACTCGCCTGCCAAATTTTGATGGCAGATTGCAGGAGCCACTTGGTACTATCAAACCAGCCCAACTTGACACTGGTGCCACCATGGGTCTGGTCACCATCCTGCCTATCGTAGCTTTTCAGGAGCCAGCCGGTCAATCCCAGCCATAGGCCCCCAGACACAAACCTCGGCCCGTTTCCCTGGCAAACAAAAGTAAGCTACCCCGCTTCTGGATGGCAGATTGCAGGACGCACTTGGTACTATCAAACCAGCACAACTTGGCACTGGTGCCACCTTGGGTCTGGGAACCATCCTGCGTATCGTGGATTCTAATTAGCCATCCGTCCACTCCCAGCCACAGGCCCCCAAACAAAAACAACGGCGCTTTTCCCTGGAAAACAAAACTCGCCTGCCAACATTTTGATGGCAGATTGCAGGAGCCACTTGGTACTATCAAACCAGCTCAACTTGACACTGGTGCCACCATGGGTCTGGTCACCATCCTGCCTATCGTAGCATTTCAGGAGCCAGCCGGTCACTCCCAGCCATAGGCCCCCAGACAAAAACCTTGGCCCGTTTCCCTGGCAAACAAAAGTAAGTTATCCCGCTACTGGATGGCAGATTGCAGGAGCCACTTTTCACCATCAAACCAGCCCAACTTGGCACTGGTGCCACCTCAGGTCTGGGAACCATGCTGCGTATCATGGATTCTAAGCAGCCAGCCGGCCACTCCCAGCCACAGGCCCCCAAACACAAACAACGGCGCATTTCCCTGGATAACAAACTCGCCTGCCAAATATTTGATGGCAGATTGCAGGAGCCACTTGGTACTATCAAACCAGCCCAACTTGGCACTGGTGCCACCATGGGTCTGGTCACCATCCTGCCTATCGTAGCTTTTCAGGAGCCAGCCGGTCACTCCCAGCCATAGGCCCCCAGACAAAAACCTCGGCCCGTTTCCCTGGCAAACAAAAGTAAGCTGCCCTGCTTCTGGATGGCAGATTGCAGGACGCACTTGGTACTATCAAACCAGCCCAACTTGGCACTGGTGCCACCTCTGGTCTGGGAACCATGCTGCGTATCGTGGATTCTAAGGAGCCAGCCGGCCACTCCCACCCACAGGCCCCCAAACAAAAACAACGGCGCTTTTCCCTGGAAAACAAAACTCGCCTGGCAACATTTTGATGGCAGATTGCAGGAGCCACCTGGTACTATCAAACCGGCCCAACTTGACACTGGTGCCACCATGGGTCTGGTCACCATCCTGCCTATCGTAGCTTTTCAGGAGCCAGCTGGTCACTCCCAGCCATAGGCCCGCAGACACAAAGCTCGGCCCGTTTCCCTGACAAACAAAAGTAAGCTGTCCCGCTTCTGGATGGCAGATTCCAGGAGCCACTTGGTACTATCAAACCAGCCCAACTTGGCACTGTTGCCACCTTGGGTCTGGGAACCATGCTGCGTATCGTGGATTATAAGGAGCCAGCCGGCCACTCCCTGCCACAGGCCCCCAAAGAGAAACAACGGCGCTTTTCCCTGGAAAACATAATTCGCCGGCCAACTATTTGATGGCAGATTGCAGGAGCCACTTGGTACTATCAAATCAGCCCAACTTGGCACTGGTGCCACCTCAGGTCTGGGAACCATCCTGCCTATCGTAGCTTTTCAGGAGCCAGCCGCTCACTCCCAGCCATAGGCGCCCAGACACAAAGCTCGGCCCGTTTCCCTGGCAAACCAAAGTAAGCTGCCCCGCTTCTTGATGGCAGATTGCAGGAACAACTTTTCACCTTCAAAGTAGCTCGACTTGGAACTGGTGCCACCTCTGGTCTGGGAACCATGCTGCGTATCGTGGATTCTAAGGAGCCAGCCGGCCACTCCCAGCCACAGGCCCCCAAACACAAACAACGGCGCTTTTCCCTGGAAAACAAAACTCGCCTGCCAACTTTTTGATGGCAGATTGCAGGAGCCACTTGCTACTATCAAATCAGCCCAACTTGGCACTGGTGCCACCATGGGTCTGGTCACCATCCTGCCTATCGTAGCTTTTCAGGAGCCAGCCGGTCACTCCCAGCCATAGGCGCCCAGACAAAAACCTCGGCCCGTTTCCCTGGCAAACAAAAGTAAGCTGCCCCGCTTCTGCATGGCAGATTGCAGGAACCACTTGGTATTATCAAACCAGCCCGACTTGGCACTGGTGCCACCTCTGGTCTGGGAACCATGCTGCGTATCGGGGATTCTAAGGAGCCAGCCGGCCACTCCCACCCAAAGGCCCCCAAACACAAACAACGTCGCTTTTCCCTGGAAAACAAAACTCGCCTGCCGACTTTTTGATGGCAGATTGCAGGAGCCACTTGGTACTATCAAACCAGCCCAACTTGGCACTGGTGCCACCATGGGTCTGGTCACCATCCTGCCTATCGTAGCTTTTCAGGAGCCAGCCGGTCACTCTAAGCCATAGGCCCCCAGACACAAAGCTCGGCCCGTTTCCCTGGCAAACAAAAGCAAGCTGCCCCGCTTCTGGATGGCATATTGCAGGAGCCACTTTGCACCATCAAACTAGCCCGACTCGGCACTGGTGCCACCTCAGGTCTGGGAACCATGCTGCGTATCGTGGATTCTAATTAGCCATCCGGCCACTCCCACCCACAGGCCCCCAAACAAAAACAACGGCGCTTTTCCCTGGAAAACAAAACTCGCCTGCCAACATTTTGATGGCAGATTGCAGGAGCCACTTGGTACTATCAAACCAGCCCAACTTGACACTGGTGCCACCATGGGTCTGGTCACCATCCTGCCTATCGTAGCTTTTCAGGAGCCAGCCGGTCAATCCCAGCCATAGGCCCCCAGACACAAACCTCGGCCCGTTTCCCTGGCAAACAAAAGTAAGCTACCCCGCTTCTGGATGGCAGATTGCAGGACGCCCTTGGTACTATCAAACCAGCACAACTTGGCACTGGTGCCACCTCTGGTCTGGGAACCATCCTGCGTATCGTGGATTCTAATTAGCCATCCGTCCACTCCCAGCCACAGGCCCCCAAACAAAAACAACGGCGCTTTTCCCTGGAAAACAAAACTCGCCTGCCAACATTTTGATGGCAGATTTCCGGAGCCACTTGGTACTATCAAACCAGCTCAACTTGACACTGGTGCCACCATGGGTCTGGTCACCATCCTGCCTATCGTAGCATTTCAGGAGCCAGCCGGTCACTCCCAGCCATAGGCCCCCAGACAAAAACCTTGGCCCGTTTCCCTGGCAAACAAAAGTAAGTTATCCCGCTACTGGATGGCAGATTGCAGGAGCCACTTTTCACCATCAAACCAGCCCAACTTGGCACTGGTGCCACCTCAGGTCTGGGAACCATGCTGCGTATCATGGATTCTAAGCAGCCAGCCGGCCACTCCCAGCCACAGGCCCCCAAACACAAACAACGGCGCATTTCCCTGGATAACAAACTCGCCTGCCAAATATTTGATGGCAGATTGCAGGAGCCACTTGGTACTATCAAACCAGCCCAACTTGGCACTGGTGCCACCATGGGTCTGGTCACCATCCTGCCTATCGTAGCTTTTCAGGAGCCAGCCGGTCACTCCCAGCCATAGGCCCCCAGACAAAAACCTCGGCCCGTTTCCCTGGCAAACAAAAGTAAGCTGCCCTGCTTCTGGATGGCAGATTGCAGGACGCACTTGGTACTATCAAACCAGCCCAACTTGGCACTGGTGCCACCTCTGGTCTGGGAACCATGCTGCGTATCGTGGATTCTAAGGAGCCAGCCGGCCACTCCCAGCCACAGGCCCCCAAACAAAAACAACGGCGCTTTTCCCTGGAAAACAAAACTCGCCTGCCAACTTTTTGATGGCAGATTGCAGGAGCCACCTGGTACTATCAAACCAGCCCAACTTGACACTGGTGCCACCATGGGTCTGGTCACCATCCTGCCTATCGTAGCTTTTCAGGAGCCAGCCGGTCACTCCCAGCCATAGGCCCCCAGACACAAAGCTCGGCCCGTTTCCCTGACAAACAAAAGTAAGCTGTCCAGCTTCTGGATGGCAGATTCCAGGAGCCACTTGGTACTATCAAATCAGCCCAACTTGGCACTGGTGCCACCTCTGGTCTGGGAACCATCCTGCATATCGTGGATTCTAATTAGCCATCCGTCCACTCCCAGCCACAGGCCCCCAAACGCAAACAACGGCGCTTTACCCTGGAAAACAAAACTCGTCTGCCAACTTTTTGATGGCAGATTGCCGGAGCCACTTGGTACTATCAAACCAGCCCAACTTGGCACTGTTGCCACCTTGGGTCTGGGAACCATGCTGCGTATCGTGGATTATAAGGAGCCAGCCGGCCACTCCCTGCCACAGGCCCCCAAACAGAAACAACGGCGCTTTTCCCTGGAAAACATAATTCGCCGGCCAACTATTTGATGGCAGATTGCAGGAGCCACTTGGTACTATCAAATCAGCCCAACTTGGCACTGGTGCCACCATGGGTCTGGTAAACATCCTGCCTATCGTAGCTTTTCAGGAGCCAGCCGCTCACTCCCAGCCATAGGCGCCCAGACACAAAGCTCGGCCCGTTTCCCTGGCAAACCAAAGTAAGCTGCCCCGCTTCTTGATGGCAGATTGCAGGAACAACTTTTCACCATCAAAGTAGCTCGACTTGGACCTCGTGCCACCTCTGGTCTGGGAACCATGCTGCGTATCGTGGATTCTAAGGAGCCACCCGGCCACTCCCAGCCACAGGCCCCCAAACACAAACAACGGCGCTTTTCCCTGGAAAACAAAACTCGCCTGCCAAATTTTTGATGGCAGATTGCAGGAGCCACTTGCTACTATCAAATCAGCCCAACTTGGCACTGGTGCCACCATGGGTCTGGTCACCATCCTGCCTATCGTAGCTTTTCAGGAGCCAGCCGGTCACTCCCAGCCATAGGCGCCCAGACAAAAACCTCGGCCCGTTTCCCTGGCAAACAAAAGTAAGCTGCCCCGCTTCTGCATGGCAGATTGCAGGAACCACTTGGTATTATAAAACCAGCCCGACTTGGCACTGGTGCCACCTCTGGTCTGGGAACCATGCTGCGTATCGGGGATTCTACGGAGCCAGCCGGCCACTCCCACCCAAAGGCCCCCAAACACAAACAACGGCGCTTTTCCCTGGAAAACAAAACTCGCCTGCCAACATTTTGATGGCAGATTGCAGGAGCCACTTGGTACTATCAAACCAGCTCAACTTGGCACTGGTGCCACCATGGGTCTGGTCACCATCCTGCCTATCTTAGCTTTTCAGGACCTAGCCGGTCACTCCCAGCCATAGGCCCGCAGACACAAAGCTCGGCCCGTTTCCCTGGCAAACAAAAGTAAGCTGCCCTGCTTCTGGATGGCAGATTGCAGGAACCACTTGGTACTATCAAACCAGCCCAATTTTGCACTGGTGCCACCTTGGCTCTGGGAACCATCCTACGTATCCTGGGTTCAAAGGAGGCAGCCGGCCACTCCCAGCCACAGGCCTCTAAACAAAACAACGGCGCTTTTCCCTGGAAAACAAAACTCGCCTGACAACTTTTTGATGGCAGATTGCAGGAGCCACTTGGTACTATCAAACCTGCCCAACTTGGCACTGGTGCCACCATGGGTCTGGTCACCATCCTGCCTATCGTAGCTTTTCAGGAGCCAGCCGGTCACTCCCAGCCATAGACCCCCAGACACAAACCTCGGCCCGTTTCCCTGGAAAACAAAAGTAAGCTGCCCCGATTCTGGATGGCAGATTGCAGGAGCCACTTGGTACTATCAAATCAGCCCAACTTGGCACTGGTGCCACCATGGGTCTGGTAAACATCCTGCCTATCGTAGCTTTTCAGGAGCCAGACGGTCACTCCCTGCCATAGGCCCCCAGACACAAACCTCGGCCCGTTTCCCTGGCAAACAAAAGTAAGCTACCCCGCTTCTGCATGGCAGATTGCAGGAGCCACTTTGCAGCATCAAACTAGCCCGACTTGGCACTGGTGCCACCTTGGGTCTGGGAAACATCCTGCGTATCGTGGATTCCAATTAGCAAGCCGGCCACTCCCAGCCACAGGCCCCCAAACACAAACAACGGCGCTTTTCCCTGGAAATCAAAACTCGCCTGCCAAATTTTTGATGGCAGATTGCAGGAGCCACTTGGTACTATCAAACCAGCCCAACTTGGCACTGGTGCCACCATGGGTCTGGTCACCATCCTGCCTATCGTAGCTTTTCAGGAGCCAGCCAAACACTCCCAGCCATAGGCCCCCAGACAAAAACCTCGGCCCGTTTCCCTGGCAAACAAAAGTAAGCTGCCCCGCTTCTGGATGGCAGATTGCAGGAACCACTTGGTACTATCAAACCAGCCCAACTTGGCACTGGTGCCACCTTGGGTCTGGGAACCATCCTGCGTATCGTGGATTCTAAGGAGCCAGCCGGCCACTCCCAGCCACAGGCCCCCAAATACAACAACAGCGCTTTTCCCTGGAAAACAATACTCGCCTGCCAACATTTTGATGGCAGATTGCAGGAGGCACTTGGTACTATCAAATCAGCCCAACATGGCACTGGTGCCACCATGGGTCTGGGAACCATCCTGCCTATCGTAGCTGTTCAGGCGCCAGCCGGTCACTCCCAGCCATAGGCCCCCAGAGAAAAACCTCGGCCCTTTTCCCTGGCAAACAAAAGTAAGCTGCCCCGCTTCTGGATGGCAGATTGCAGGAGCCACTTTGCACCATCAAACTGGCCCGACTTGTCACTGGTGCCACCTCAGGTCTGGGAACCATGCTGCGTATCGTGGATTCCAATTAGCAAGCCGGTCACTCCCAGCCACAGGCCCCCAAACACAAACAACGGCGCTTTTCCCTGGAAAACAAAACTCGCCTGCCAAATTTTTGATGGCAGATTGCAGGAGCCACTTGGTACTATCAAACCAGCCCAACTTGGCACTGGTGCCACCATGGGTCTGCTCACCATCCTGCCTATCGTAGCTTTTCAGGAGCCAGCCGGTCACTCCCAGCCATAGGCCCCCAGACACAAAGCTCGGCCCGTTTCCCTGGCAAACAAAATTAAGCTGCCCCGCATCTGGACGGCAGATTGCAGGAATCACTTGGTACTATCAAACCAGCCCAACTTGGCAGTGGTTCCACCTTGGGTCTGGGAACCATCCTGCGTATCGTGGATTCTAAGGAGCCAGCCGGTCACTCCCAGCCACAGGCCCCCAAACACAAACAACGGCGCTTTTCCCTGGAAAACAAAACTCGCCTGCCAACTTTTTGATGGCAGATTGCAGGAGCCACTTGCTACTATCAAATCAGCCCAACTTGGCACTGGTGCCACCATGGGTCTGGTCACCATCCTGCCTATCGTAGCTTTTCAGGAGCCAGCCGGTCACTCCCAGCCATAGGCCCCCAGACAAAAACCTCGGCCATTTTCCCTGGCAAACAAAAGTAAGCTACCCCGCTTCTGCATGGCAGATTGCAGGAGCCACTTTGCAGCATCAAACTAGCCCGACTTGGCACTGGTGCCACCTTGGGTCTGGGAACCATCCTGCGTATCGTGGATTCTAAGGAGCCAGCTGGCCACTCCCAGCCACAGGCCCCCAAACACAAACAACGGCGCTTTTCCCTGGAAATCAAAACTCGCCTGCCAAATTTTTGATGGCAGATTGCAGGAGCCACTTGGTACTATCAAACCAGCCCAACTTGGCACTGGTGCCACCATGGGTCTGGTCACCATCCTGCCTATCGTAGCTTTTCAGGAGCCAGCCAAACACTCCCAGCCATAGGCCCCCAGACAAAAACCTCGGCCCGTTTCCCTGGCAAACAAAAGTAAGCTGCCCCGCTTCTGGATGGCAGATTGCAGGAACCACTTGGTACTATCAAACCAGCCCAACTTGGCACTGGTGCCACCTTGGGTCTGGGAACCATCCTGCGTATCGTGGATTCTAAGGAGCCAGCCGGCCACTCCCAGCCACAGGCCCCCAAATACAACAACAGCGCTTTTCCCTGGAAAACAAAACTCGCCTGCCAACATTTTGATGGCAGATTGCAGGAGGCACTTGGTACTATCAAATCAGCCCAACATGGCACTGGTGCCACCATGGGTCTGGGAACCATCCTGCCTATCGTAGCTGTTCAGGCGCCAGCCGGTCACTCCCAGCCATAGGCCCCCAGAGAAAAACCTCGGCCCTTTTCCCTGGCAAACAAAAGTAAGCTGCCCCGCTTCTGGATGGCAGATTGCAGGAGCCACTTTGCACCATCAAACTGGCCCGACTTGTCACTGGTGCCACCTCAGGTCTGGGAACCATGCTGCGTATCGTGGATTCCAATTAGCAAGCCGGTCACTCCCAGCCACAGGCCCCCAAACACAAACAACGGCGCTTTTCCCTGGAAAACAAAACTCGCCTGCCAAATTTTTGATGGCAGATTGCAGGAGCCACTTGGTACTATCAAACCAGCCCAACTTGGCACTGGTGCCACCATGGGTCTGGTCACCATCCTGCCTATCGTAGCTTTTCAGGAGCCAGCCGGTCACTCCCAGCCATAGGCCCCCAGACACAAAGCTCGGCCCGTTTCCCTGGCAAACAAAATTAAGCTGCCCCGCATCTGGACGGCAGATTGCAGGAATCACTTGGTACTATCAAACCAGCCCAACTTGGCAGTGGTTCCACCTTGGGTCTGGGAACCATCCTGCGTATCGTGGATTCTAAGGAGCCAGCCGGTCACTCCCAGCCACAGGCCCCCAAACACAATCAACGGCGCTTTTCCCTGGAAAACAAAACTCGTCTGCCAACATTTTGATGGCAGATTGCAGGAGCCACTTGCTACTATCAAATCAGTCCAACTTGGCACTGGTGCCACCATGGGTCTGGTCACCATCCTTCCTATCGTAGCTTTTCAGGAGCCAGCCGGTCCCTCCCTGCCATAGGCCCCCAGAGAAAAACCTCGGCCCGTTTCCCTGGCAAACAAAAGTAAGCTGCCCCGCTTCTGGATGGCAGATTGCAGGAACCACTTGGTACTAACAAACCAGCCCGACTTGGCACTGGTGCCACCTTGGGTCTGGGAACCATCCTGCGTATCGTGGATTCTAAGGAGCCAGCTGGCCACTCCCAGCCACAGGCCCCAAAACACACACAACGGCGCTTTTCCCTGGAAAACAAAACTCGCCTGCCAACTTTTTGATGGCAGATTGCAGGAGCCACTTGGTACTATCAAACCAGCCCAACTTGGCACTGGTGCCACCATGGGTCTGGTCACCATCCTGCCTATCGTAGCTTTTCAGGAGCCAGCCGGTCACTCCCAGCCATAGGCCCCCAGACACAAACCTCGGCCTGTTTCCCTGGCACACAAAAGTAAGCTACCGCACTTCTGGATGGCAGATTGCAGGAGCCACTTTGCACCATCAAACCAGCCCGACTTGGCACTGGTGCCACCTCTGGTCTGGGAACCATGCCGCGTATCGTGGATTCTAAGGAGCCAGCCGGCCACTCCCAGCCACAGGCCTCCAAACACAAACAACGGCGCTTTTCCCTGGAAAACAAAACTCGCCTGCCAACATTTTGATGGCAGAGTGCAGGAGCCACTTGGTACTATCAAACCAGCCCAACTTGGCACTGGTGCCACCTTGGGTCTGGGAACCATCCTGCCTATTGTTGCTTTTCAGGAGCCAGCCGGTCACTCCTAGCCCTAGGCCCCCAGTCATAAACCTCGGCCCGTTTCCCTGGTACACAAATGTAAGCTACCCCGCTTCAGGATGGCAGATTGCAGGAGCCACTTTTCACCATCAAACCAGCCCAACTTGGCACTGGTGCCACCATGGGTCTGGTCACCATCCTGCCTATCGTAGCTTTTCAGGAGCCAGCCGGTCACTCCCAGCCATAGGCCCCCATACAAATACCTCGGCCCGTTTCCCTGGCAAACAAAAGTAAGCTACCCCGCTTCTGGATGGCAGATTGCAGGAGCCGCTTTGCAGCATCAAACTAGCCCGACTTGGCACTGGTGCCACCTCGGGTCTGGGAACCATCCTGCGTATAGTGGATTCTAAGGAGCCAGCCGGCCACTCCCAGCCACAGGCCCCCAAACACAAACAATGGCGCTTTTCCCTGGAAAACAAAACTCGCCTGCCAACTTTTTCATGGCAGATTGCAGGAGCCACTTGGTACTATCGAACCAGCCCAACTTGGCACTGGTGCCACCATGGGTCTGGGAACCATCCTGCGTATCGTGGATTCTAAGGAGCCAGCCGGCCACTCCCAGCCACAGGCCCCCAAACACAAACAACGGCGCTTTTCCCTAGATAACAAACTCGCCTGCCAACATTTTGATGGCAGATTGCAGGAGCCACTTGGTACTATCAAACCAGCGCAACTTGGCACTGGTGCCACCATGGGTCTGGTCACCATCCTGCCTATCGTAGCTTTTCAGGAGCCAGCCGGTCACTCCCAGCCATAGGCCCCCAGACACAAACCTCGGCCCGTTTCCCTGGCAAACAAAAGTAAGCTGTCCCGCTTCTGGATGGCAGATTGCAGGACGCACTTGTTAGTATCAAACCAGCCCGACTTGGCACTGGTGCCACCTCTGGTCTGGGAACCATCCTGCGTATCGTGGATTCTAATTAGCCAGCCGGCCACTCCCAGCCACAGGCCCCCAAACACAAACAACGGCGCTTTTCCCTGGAAAACAAAACTCGCCTGCCAACAATTTGATGGCAGATTGCAGGAGCCACTTGGTACTATCAAACCAGCCCAACTTGGCACTGGTGCCACCATGGGTCTGGTCACCATCCTGCCTATCGTAGCTTTTCAGGAGCCAGCAGGTCACCCCCAGCCATAGGCCCCGAGAAAAAAACCTCGGCCCGTTTCCCTGGCAAAAAAATGTAAGCTACCCCGCTTCTGGATGGCAGATTGCAGGACGCACTTGGTAGTATCAAACCAGCCCAACTTGGCACTGGTGCCACCTTGGGTCTGGGAACCATCCTGCGTATCGTGGATTCTGAGGAGCCCGCCGGCCACTCCCTGCCACAGGCACCCAAACACAAACAACGGCGCTTTTCCCTGGAAAACAAAACTCGCCTGCCAACTTTTTGATGGCGGATTGCAGGAGCCACTTGGTACTATCAAACCAGCCCAACTTGGCACTGGTGCCACCATGGATATGGTCACCATCCTGCCTATCGTAGCTTTTCAGGACCTAGCAGGTCACTCCCAGCCATAGGCGCCCAGACAAAAACCTCGGCCCGTTACCCTGGCAAACAAAAGTAAGCTGCCCCGCTTCTGGATGGCAGATTGCAGGAACCACTTGGTACTATAAAACCAGCCCGACTTGGCACTGGTGCCACGTCAGGTCTGGGAACCATCCTGCGTATCGTGGATTCTAAGGAGCCAGCCGGCCACTCCCACCCACAGGCCCCCAAACACAAACAACGGCGCTTTTCCCTGGAAAACAAAACTCGCCTGCCAACTTTTTGAGGGCAGATTGCAGGAGCCACTTGGTACTATCAAACCAGCCCAACTTGGCACTGGTGCCACCATGGGTCTGGTCACCATCCTGCCTATCGTAGCTTTTCAGGAGCCAGCCGGTCACTCCCAGCCATAGGCCCCCAGTCACAAACCTCGGCCCGTTTCCCTGGCAAACAAAAGTAAGCTACCCCGCTTCTGGATGGCAGATTGCAGGAGCCACTTGGTACTATCAAACCAGCCCAACTTGGAACTGGTGCCACCTTGGGTCTGGGAACCATGCTGCGTATCGCAGATTCTAAGGCGCCAGTCGGCCACTCCCAGCCACAAGCCCCCAAACACAAACAACGGCGCTTTTCTCTGGCAAACAAAACTCAACTGCCCCTCTTCTGGATGGCAAATTGCAGGACGCACTTGGTACTATAAAAACAGCCCGACTTGGCACTGGTGCCACCTTGGGTCTGGGAACCATCGTGCGTATCGATCTTTTTAATGAGACAGCCGGCAACTCCCAGCCATATGCCCCCGAACACAACCCACGGCCCTGTCCTCTGGCAATCAAAACTCAGCTGCACCGCTTCTGGATGGCAGATTGCAGGAGCCACTTGGTACTATCAAACCAGCACGACTTGGCACTGGTGCCACCTTGGGTCTGGGAACCATCCTGCGTATTGTGGATTGTCAGGAGCCAGCTGAACACTCTCGGCCACAGACCCCAATCAAAAACAACGGCCCGTTTCACAGGCAAACAAAACTCAGCTGCCCCGCTTCTGGATGGGAGATTGCAGGAGGCACTTGACACTGTGAAACCAGCCCCACTTGGCACTGGTGCCACCTTGGGTCTGGGAACCATGCTGCGTATCATGGATTTTCAGGAGCCAGCCGGCCACTCCCAGCCATAGGCCCCCAAACAAAAACCACAGCCTTTTTCTCTGGCAAACAAAATTCAGCTGCCCCACTTCTGGATGGCAGATTGCAGGAGCCACTTGGGACTATCACACCAGCACAACATGGCACTGGTGCCACCTTGGATCTGGGAACCATCCGGCGTATAGTGGATTTTCAGGGGTCAGCCGGTCACTCTCAGCCATAGGCCCCAAACACAAACCACGGCCCTTTTCTCTGGAAAACAAAACTCAACTGCCCCTCTTCTGGATGGCAGATTGCAGGAGACACTGGGTACTATGAAACCAGCCCTACTTGGCACTGGTGCCACCTTGGGTCTGGGAACCATGCTGCGTATCATGGATTTTCAGGAGCCAGCCGTCCACTGCCAGCCACAGGCCCCGAAACACAAACAACAGCCTTTTTCTCTGGCAAACAAAATTCAGCTGCCCCGCTTCTGGATGGCAGATTGCAGGAACCACTTGGTACTAACAAACCAGCCCGACTTGGCACTGGTGCCACCTTGGGTCTGGGAACCATCCTGCGTATCGTGGATTCTAAGGAGCCAGCTGGCCACTCCCAGCCACAGGCCCCAAAACACACACAACGGCGCTTTTCCCTGGAAAACAAAATTCGCCTGCCAACTTTTTGATGGCAGATTGCAGGAGCCACTTGGTACTATCAAACCAGCCCAACTTGGCACTGGTGCCACCATGGGTCTGGTCACCATCCTGCCTATCGTAGCTTTTCAGGAGCCAGCCGGTCACTCCCAGCCATAGGCCCCCAGACACAAACCTCGGCCTGTTTCCCTGGCACACAAAAGTAAGCTACCGCACTTCTGGATGGCAGATTGCAGGAGCCACTTTGCACCATCAAACCAGCCCGACTTGGCACTGGTGCCACCTCTGGTCTGGGAACCATGCCGCGTATCGTGGATTCTAAGGAGCCAGCCGGCCACTCCCAGCCACAGGCCTCCAAACACAAACAACGGCGCTTTTCCCTGGAAAACAAAACTCGCCTGCCAACATTTTGATGGCAGAGTGCAGGAGCCACTTGGTACTATCAAACCAGCCCAACTTGGCACTGGTGCCACCATGGGTCTGGTCACCATCCTGCCTATCGTAGCTTTTCAGGAGCCAGCCCTTCACTCCCAGCCATAGGCCCCCAGAAAAAAACCTCGGTCCGTTTCCCTGGAAAACAAAAGTAAGCTGCCCTGCTTCTGGATGGCAGATTGCAGGAGCCACTTGGTGTTATCAAACCAGCCCGACTTGGCACTGGTGCCACCTTGGGTCTGGGAACCATCCTGCGTATCGTGTGTTCTAAGGAGCCAGCCGGCCACTCCCAGCCACAGTCCCCCAAACACAAACAATGGCGCTTTTCCCTGGAAAACAAAACTGGCCTGCCAACTTTTTGATGGCAGATTGCAGGAGCCACTTGGTACTATCAAACCAGCCCAACTTGGCACTGGTGCCACCATGGGTCTGGTCACCATCCTGCCTATCGTAGCTTTTCAGGAGCCAGCCGGTCACTCCCAGCCATAGGTCCCCAGACAAATACCTCGGCCCGTTTCCCTGGCAAACAAAAGTAAGCTGCCCCGCTTCTGGATGGCAGATTGCAGGAGCCACTTGGTACTATCAAACCAGCCCAACTTGACACTGGTGCCACCTTGGCTCTGGGAACCATGCTGCGTAACCCGGATTCTAAGACGACAGGCAGCCACTGCCAGCCACCGGCCTCCAAACAAAATCAACGGCGCTTTTCCCTGGAAAACAAAACTCGCCTGACATCTTTTAGATGGCAGATTGCAGGAGCCAGTTGGTACCATCAAACCAGCCCAACTTGGCACTGGTGCCACCTTGGGTCTGGGAACCATCCTGCCTATTGTTGCTTTTCAGGAGCCAGCCGGTCACTCCTAGCCCTAGGCCCCCAGTCATAAACCTCGGCCCGTTTCCCTGGTACACAAATGTAAGCTACCCCGCTTCAGGATGGCAGATTGCAGGAGCCACTTTTCACCATCAAACCAGCCCAACTTGGCACTGGTGCCACCATGGGTCTGGTCACCATCCTGCCTATCGTAGCTTTTCAGGAGCCAGCCGGTCACTCCCAGCCATAGGCCCCCAGACACAAAGCTCGGCCCGTTTCCCTGGCAAACAAAAGTAAGCTACCCCGCCTCTGGATGGCAGATTGCAGGAGCCCCTTTGCAGCATCAAACTAGCTCGACTTGGCACTGGTGCCACCTCAGGTCTGGGAACCATCCTGCGTATCGTGGATTCTAAGGAGCCAGCCGGCCACTCCCACCCACAGGCCCCCAAACACAAACAATGGCGCTTTTCCCTGGAAAACGAAACTCGCCTGCCAACTTTTTCATGGCAGATTGCAGGAGCCACTTGGTACTATCGAACCAGCCCAACTTGGCACTGGTGCCACCATGGGTCTGGGAACCATCCTGCGTATCGTGGATTCTAAGGAGCCAGCCGGCCACTCCCAGCCACAGGCCCCCAAACACAAACAACGGCGCTTTTCCCTAGATAACAAACTCGCCTGCCAACTTTTTGATGGCAGATTGCAGGAGCCACTTGGTACTATCAAACCAGCGCAACTTGGCACTGGTGCCACCATGGGTCTGGTCACCATCCTGCCTATCGTAGCTTTTCAGGAGCCAGCCGGTCACTCCCAGCCATAGGCCCCCAGACACAAACCTCGGCCCGTTTCCCTGGCAAACAAAAGTAAGCTGTCCCGCTTCTGGATGGCAGATTGCAGAACGCACTTGGTAGTATCAAACCAGCCCGACTTGGCACTGGTGCCACCTCTGGTCTGGGAACCATCCTGCGTATCGTGGATTCTAATTAGCCAGCCGGCCACTCCCAGCCACAGGCCCCCAAACACAAACAACGGCGCTTTTCCCTGGAAAACAAAACTCGCCTGCCAACATTTTGATGGCAGATTGCAGGAGCCACTTGGTACTATCAAACCAGCCCAACTTGGCACTGGTGCCACCATGGGTCTGGTCACCATCCTGCCTATCGTAGCTTTTCAGGAGCCAGCAGGTCACCCCCAGCCATAGGCCCCGAGAAAAAAACCTCGGCCCGTTTCCCTGGCAAAAAAAAGTAAGCTACCCCGCTTCTGGATGGCAGATTGCAGGACGCACTTGGTAGTATCAAACCAGCCCAACTTGGCACTGGTGCCACCTTGGGTCTGGGAACCATCCTGCGTATCGTGGATTCTGAGGAGCCCGCCGGCCACTCCCTGCCACAGGCACCCAAACACAAACAACGGCGCTTTTCCCTGGAAAACAAAACTCGCCTGCCAACTTTTTGATGGCGGATTGCAGGAGCCACTTGGTACTATCAAACCAGCCCAACTTGGCACTGGTGCCACCATGGATATGGTCACCATCCTGCCTATCGTAGCTTTTCAGGACCTAGCAGGTCACTCCCAGCCATAGGCGCCCAGACAAAAACCTCGGCCCGTTACCCTGGCAAACAAAAGTAAGCTGCCCCGCTTCTGGATGGCAGATTGCAGGAACCACTTGGTACTATAAAACCAGCCCGACTTGGCACTGGTGCCACGTCAGGTCTGGGAACCATCCTGCGTATCGTGGATTCTAAGGAGCCAGCCGGCCACTCCCACCCACAGGCCCCCAAACACAAACAACGGCGCTTTTCCCTGGAAAACAAAACTCGCCTGCCAATTTTTTGAGGGCAGATTGCAGGAGCCACTTGGTACTATCAAACCAGCCCAACTTGGCACTGGTGCCACCATGGGTCTGCTCACCATGCTGCCTATCGTAGCTTTTCAGGAGCCAGCCGGTCACTCCCAGCCATAGGCCCCCAGACACAAACCTCGGCCCGTTTCCCGGGCAAACAAAAGTAAGCTGCCCCGCTTCTGGATGGCAGATTGCAGGACGCCCTTGGTACTATCAAACCAGCCCGACTTGTCACTGGTGCCACCTCTGGTCTGGGAACCATGCCGCGTATCGTGGATTCTAAGGAGCCAGCCGGCCACTCCCAGCCACAGGCGCCCAAACACAAACAACGGCGCTTTTCCCTGGAAAACAAAACTCGCCTGCCAACTTTTTGATGGCGGATTGCAGGAGCCACTTGGTACTATCAAAGCAGCCCAACTTGTCACTGGTGCCACAATGGATGTGGTCACCATCCTGCCTATCGTAGCTTTTCAGGACCTCGCCGGTCACTCCCAGCCATAGGCGCCCAGACACAAAGCTCGGCCCGTTTCCCTGGCACACAAAAGTAAGCTGCCCCGCTTCTGGATGGCAGATTGCAGGAACCACTTGGTACTATAAAACCAGCCCAACTTGGCACTGGTGCCACCTCTGGTCTGGGAACCATCCTGCGTATCGTGGATTCTAAGGAGCCAGCCGGTCACTCCAGCCGCAGGCCCCCAGACACAAACAACGGCGCTTTTCTCTGGCAAACAAAACTCAACTGCCCCTCTTCTGGATGGCAAATTGCAGGACGCACTTGGTACTATAAAAACAGCCCGACTTTGCACTGGTGCCACCTTGGGTCTGGGAACCATCGTGCGTATCGATCTTTTTAATGAGACAGCCGGCCACTCCCAGCCATATGCCCCCGAACACAACCCACGGCCCTGTCCTCTGGCAATCAAAACTCAGCTGCACCGCTTCTGGATGGCAGATTGCAGGAGCCACTTGGTACTATCAAACCAGCACGACTTGGCACTGGTGCCACCTTGGGTCTGGGAACCATCCTGCGTATTGTGGATTGTCAGGAGCCAGCTGAACACTCTCGGCCACAGACCCCAATCAAAAACAATGGCCCGTTTCACAGGCAAACAAAACTCAGCTGCCCCGCTTCTGGATGGGAGATTGCAGGAGGCACTTGACACTGTGAAACCAGCCCCACTTGGCACTGGTGCCACCTTGGGTCTGGGAACCATGCTGCGTATCATGGATTTTCAGGAGCCAGCCGGCCACTCCCAGCCATAGGCCCCCAAACAAAAACCACAGCCTTTTTCTCTGGCAAACAAAATTCAGCTGCCCCACTTCTGGATGGCAGATTGCAGGAGCCACTTGGGACTATCACACCAGCACAACATGGCACTGGTGCCACCTTGGATCTGGGAACCATCCGGCGTATAGTGGATTTTCAGGGGTCAGCCGGTCACTCTCAGCCATAGGCCCCAAACACAAACCACGGCCCTTTTCTCTGGAAAACAAAACTCAACTGCCCCTCTTCTGGATGGCAGATTGCAGGAGACACTGGGTACTATGAAACCAGCCCTACTTGGCACTGGTGCCACCTTGGGTCTGGGAACCATGCTGCGTATCATGGATTTTCAGGAGCCAGCCGTCCACTGCCAGCCACAGGCCCCGAAACACAAACAACAGCCTTTTTCTCTGGCAAACAAAATTCAGCTGCCCCGCTTCTGGATGGCAGATTGCAGGAACCACTTGGTACTATCAAACCAACCCGACTTGGCACTGGTGCCACCTTGGGTCTGGGAACCATCCTGCGTATCGTGGATTCTAAGGAGCCAGCTGGCCACTCCCAGCCACAGGCCCCAAAACACACACAACGGCGCTTTTCCCTGGAAAACAAAACTCGCCTGCCAACTTTTTGATGGCAGATTGCAGGAGCCACTTGGTACTATCAAACCAGCCCAACTTGGCACTGGTGCCACCATGGGTCTGGTCACCATCCTGCCTATCGTAGCTTTTCAGGAGCCAGCCGGTCACTCCCAGCCATAGGCCCCCAGACACAAACCTCGGCCTGTTTCCCTGGCACACAAAAGTAAGCTACCGCACTTCTGGATGGCAGATTGCAGGAGCCACTTTGCACCATCAAACCAGCCCGACTTGGCACTGGTGCCACCTCTGGTCTGGGAACCATGCCGCGTATCGTGGATTCTAAGGAGCCAGCCGGCCACTCCCAGCCACAGGCCTCCAAACACAAACAACGGCGCTTTTCCCTGGAAAACAAAACTCGCCTGCCAACATTTTGATGGCAGAGTGCAGGAGCCACTTGGTACTATCAAACCAGCCCAACTTGGCACTGGTGCCACCATGGGTCTGGTCACCATCCTGCCTATCGTAGCTTTTCAGGAGCCAGCCCTTCACTCCCAGCCATAGGCCCCCAGAAAAAAACCTCGGTCCGTTTCCCTGGAAAACAAAAGTAAGCTGCCCTGCTTCTGGATGGCAGATTGCAGGAGCCACTTGGTGTTATCAAACCAGCCCGACTTGGCACTGGTGCCACTTTGGGTCTGGGAACCATCCTGCGTATCGTGTGTTCTAAGGAGCCAGCCGGCCACTCCCACCCACAGACCCCCAAACACAAACAACGGCGCTTTCCCTGGAAAACAAAACTCGCCTGACAACTTTTTGATGGCAGATTGCAGGAGCCACTTGGTACTATCAAACCAGCCCAACTTGGCACTGGTGCCACCATGGGTCTGGTCACCATCCTGCCTATCGTAGCTTTTCAGGAGCCAGGCGGTCACTCCCAGCCATAGGCCCCCAGACACAAACCTCGGCCTGTTTCCCTGGCAAACAAAAGTAAGCTGCCCCGCTTCTGGATGGCAGATTGCAGGACGCACTTGGTAGTATCAAACCAGCCCGACTTGGCACTGGTGCCACCTCTGGTCTGGGAACCATCCTGCGTATCGCAGATTCTAAGGCGCCAGTCGGCCACTCCCAGCCACAGGCCCCCAGACACAAACAACGGCGCTTTTCCCTGGAAAACAAAACTCGCCTGCCAACTTTTTGATGGCAGATTGCAGGAGCCACTTGGTACTATCAAACCAGCCCAACTTGGCACTGGTGCCACCATGGGTCTGGTCACCATCCTGCCTATCGTAGCTTTTCAGGAGCCAGCCGGTCACTCCCAGCCATAGGCCCCCAGTCACAAACCTCGGCCCGTTTCCCTGGCAAACAAAAGTAAGCTGCCCCGCTTCTGGATGGCAGATTGCAGGAGCCACTTGGTACTATCAAACCAGCCCAACTTGGAACTGGTGCCACCTTGGGTCTGGGAACCATGCTGCGTATCGCAGATTCTAAGGCGCCAGTCGGCCACTCCCAGCCACAAGCCCCCAAACACAAACAACGGCGCTTTTCTCTGGCAAACAAAACTCAACTGCCCCTCTTCTGGATGGCAAATTGCAGGACGCACTTGGTACTATAAAAACAGCCCGACTTGGCACTGGTGCCACCTTGGGTCTGGGAACCATCGTGCGTATCGATCTTTTTAATGAGACAGCCGGCCACTCCCAGCCATATGCCCCCGAACACAACCCACGGCCCTGTCCTCTGGCAATCAAAACTCAGCTGCACCGCTTCTGGATGGCAGATTGCAGGAGCCACTTGGTACTATCAAACCAGCACGACTTGGCACTGGTGCCACCTTGGGTCTGGGAACCATCCTGCGTATTGTGGATTGTCAGGAGCCAGCTGAACACTCTCGGCCACAGACCCCAATCAAAAACAACGGCCCGTTTCACAGGCAAACAAAACTCAGCTGCCCCGCTTCTGGATGGGAGATTGCAGGAGGCACTTGACACTGTGAAACCAGCCCCACTTGGCACTGGTGCCACCTTGGGTCTGGGAACCATGCTGCGTATCATGGATTTTCAGGAGCCAGCCGGCCACTCCCAGCCATAGGCCCCCAAACAAAAACCACAGCCTTTTTCTCTGGCAAACAAAATTCAGCTGCCCCACTTCTGGATGGCAGATTGCAGGAGCCACTTGGGGCTATCACACCAGCACAACATGGCACTGGTGCCACCTTGGATCTGGGAACCATCCGGCGTATAGTGGATTTTCAGGGGTCAGCCGGTCACTCTCAGCCATAGGCCCCAAACACAAACCACGGCCCTTTTCTCTGGAAAACAAAACTCAACTGCCCCTCTTCTGGATGGCAGATTGCAGGAGACACTGGGTACTATGAAACCAGCCCTACTTGGCACTGGTGCCACCTTGGGTCTGGGAAACATGCTGCGTATCATGGATTTTCAGGAGCCAGCCGTCCACTGCCAGCCACAGGCCCCGAAACACAAACAACAGCCTTTTTCTCTGGCAAACAAAATTCAGCTGCCCCGCTTCTGGATGGCAGATTGCAGGAACCACTTGGTAATAACAAACCAGCCTGACTTGGCACTGGTGCCACCTTGGGTCTGGGAACCATGCTGCGTAACCCGGATTCTAAGACGACAGGCAGCCACTGCCAGCCACCGGCCTCCAAACAAAATCAACGGCGCTTTTCCCTGGAAAACAAAACTCGCCTGACATCTTTTAGATGGCAGATTGCAGGAGCCAGTTGGTACCATCAAACCAGCCCAACTTGGCACTGGTGCCACCTTGGGTCTGGGAACCATCCTGCCTATTGTTGCTTTTCAGGAGCCAGCCGGTCACTCCTAGCCCTAGGCCCCCAGTCATAAACCTCGGCCCGTTTCCCTGGTACACAAATGTAAGCTACCCCGCTTCAGGATGGCAGATTGCAGGAACCACTTGGGAATAACAAACCAGCCCGACTTGGCACTGGTGCCACCTTGGGTCTGGGAACCATCCTGCATATCGTGGATTCTAAGGAGCCAGCTGGCCACTCCCAGCCACAGGCCCCAAAACACACACAACGGCGCTTTTCCCTGGAAAACAAAACTCGCCTGACAACTTTTTGATGGCAGATTGCAGGAGCCACTTGGTACTATCAAACCAGCCCAACTTGGCACTGGTGCCACCATGGGTCTGGTCACCATCCTGCCTATCGTAGCTTTTCAGGAGCCAGCCGGTCACTCCCAGCCATAGCCCCCAGACACAAACCTCGGCCTGTTTACCTGGCACACAAAAGTAAGCTACCGCACTTCTGGATGGCAGATTGCAGGAGCCACTTTGCACCATCAAACCAGCCCGACTTGGCACTGGTGCCACCTCTGGTCTGGGAACCATGCTGCGTATCGTGGATTCTAAGGAGCCAGCCGGCCACTCCCAGCCACAGGCCCCCAAACACAAACAACGGCGCTTTTCCCTGGAAAACAAAACTCGCCTGCCAACATTTTGATGGCAGAGTGCAGGAGCCACTTGGTACTTTCAAACCAGCCCAACTTGGCACTGGTGCCACCATGGGTCTGGTCACCATCCTGCCTATCGTAGCTTTTCAGGAGCCAGCCCTTCACTCCCAGCCATAGGCCCCCAGAAAAAAACCTCGGTCCGTTTCCCTGGAAAACAAAAGTAAGCTGCCCTGCTTCTGGATGGCAGATTGCAGGAGCCACTTGGTGTTATCAAACCAGCCCGACTTGGCACTGGTGCCACCTTGGGTCTGGGAACCATCCTGCGTATCGTGTGTTCTAAGGAGCCAGCCGGCCACTCCCAGCCACAGTCCCCCAAACACAAACAATGGCGCTTTTCCCTGGAAAACAAAACTGGCCTGCCAACTTTTTGATGGCAGATTGCAGGAGCCACTTGGTACTATCAAACCAGCCCAACTTGGCACTGGTGCCACCATGGGTCTGGTCACCATCCTGCCTATCGTAGCTTTTCAGGAGCCAGCCGGTCACTCCCAGCCATAGGTCCCCAGACAAATACCTCGGCCCGTTTCCCTGGCAAACAAAAGTAAGCTGCCCCGCTTCTGGATGGCAGATTGCAGGAGCCACTTGGTACTATCAAACCAGCCCAACTTGACACTGGTGCCACCTTGGCTCTGGGAACCATGCTGCGTAACCCGGATTCTAAGACGACAGGCAGCCACTGCCAGCCACCGGCCTCCAAACAAAATCAACGGCGCTTTTCCCTGGAAAACAAAACTCGCCTGACATCTTGTAGATGGCAGATTGCAGGAGCCAGTTGGTACCATCAAACCAGCCCAACTTGGCACTGGTGCCACCTTGGGTCTGGGAACCATCCTGCCTATTGTTGCTTTTCAGGAGCCAGCCGGTCACTCCTAGCCCTAGGCCCCTAGTCATAAACCTCGGCCCGTTTCCCTGGTACACAAATGTAAGCTACCCCGCTTCAGGATGGCAGATTGCAGGAGCCACTTTTCACCATCAAACCAGCCCGACGTGGCACTGGTGCCACCTTGGGTCTGGGAACCATCCTGCGTATCGTGTGTTCTAAGGAGCCAGCCGGCCACTCCCACCCACAGACCCCCAAACACAAACAACGGCGCTTTTCCCTGGAAAACAAAACTCGCCTGACAACTTTTTGATGGCAGATTGCAGGAGCCACTTGGTACTATCAAACCAGCCCAACTTGGCACTGGTGCCACCATGGGTCTGGTCACCATTCTGCCTATCGTAGCTTTTCAGGAACCAGGCTGTCACTCCCAGCCATAGGCCCCCAGACACAAACCTCGGCCCGTTTCCCTGGCAAACAAAAGTAAGCTGCCCCGCGTCAGGATGGCAGATTGCAGGAGCCACTTTGCACCATCAAACCACCCCGACTTGGCACTGGTGCCATCTTGGATCTGGGAACCATCCTGCCTATCGTAGCTTTTCAGGAGCCAGCCGGTCACTCCCAGCCATAGGCCCCCAGACACAAACCTCGGACCGTTTCCCTGGCAAACAAAATTAAGCTGCCCCGATTCTGGATGGCAGAGTGCAGGACGCACTTGGTAGTGTCAAACCAGCGCGACTTGGCACTGGTGCCACCTTGGGTCTGGGAACCATCCTGCGTATCGTGGATTCTAAGCAGCCACCCGGCCACTCTGAGCCACAGGCCCCCAAACACAAACAACGGCGCTTTTCCCTGGAAAACAAAACTCGCCTGCCAACTTTTTGATGGCAGATTGCAGGAGCCACTTGGTACTATCAAACCAGCCCAACTTGGCACTGGTGCCACCATGGGTCTGGTCACCATCCTGCCTATCGTAGCTTTTCAGGAGCCAGCCGGTCACTCCCAGCCATAGGCCCCCAGACACAAACCTCGCCCGTTTCCCTGGAAAACAAAAGTAAGCTGCACCGATTCTGGATGGCAGATTGCAGGAGCCACTTGGTACTATGAAATCAGCCAAACTTGGCACTGGTGCCACCATGGGTCTGGTAAACATCCTTCCTATCGTAGCTTTTCAGGAGCCAGCCGGTCACTCCCAGCCATAGGCCCCCAGACACAAACCTCGGCCCGTTTCCCTGGCAAACAAAAGTAAGCTGCCCCGCTTTTGGATGGCTGATTGCAGGATGCACTTGGTACTATCAAACCAGCCCGACTTGGCCCTGGTGCCACCTTGGCTCTGGGAACCATGCTGCGTAACGTAGATTCTACGAGGACAGGCGGCCACTCCCTGCCACAGGCCTCTAAACAAAAGCAACGGCGCTTTTCCCTGGAAAACAAAACTCGCCTGACAACTTTTCGATGGCAGATTGCAGGAGCCACTTGGTACTATCAAACCAGCCCAATTTTGCACTGGTGCCACCTTGGCTCTGGGAACCATCCTACGTATCCTGGGTTCAAAGGAGGCAGCCGGCCACTCCCAGCCACAGGCCTCTAAACAAAAACAACGGCGCTTTTCCCTGGAAAACAAAACTCGCCTGACAACTTTTTGATGGCAGATTGCAGGAGCCACTTGGTACTATCAAACCAGCCCAACATGGCACTTGTGCCACCTTGGTTCTGTGAACCATCCTGCCTATCGTGGATTTTCAGGGGCCAGCCGGCCACTCTCAACCATATGCCCCCAAACATATACCACGGCCCTTTTCTCTGGCAAACAGAACTCAACTGCCCCTCTTCTGGATGGCAAATTGCAGGACGCACTTGGTACTACGAAAACAGCCCGACTTGGCACTGATGCCACCTTGGGTCAGGGAACAATCCTGCGTATCGAGCTCTTTAAGGAGCCAGCCGGCCACGTCCAGCCATATACCCCCAGAAAAAAACCACGGAACTTTTCTCCAGCAAACAAAAATCCGCTGCCCCGCGTCTGGATGGCAGATTGCAGGAGCTATTTAGTATCATCAAACCAGCCCGACTTGGCACTGGTGCCACCATGAGTCTGGTAACCATCCTGCCTATCGTAGCTTTTCAGGAGCCAGCCGGTCACTCCCAGCCGTAGGCCCCCAGTCACAAACCTCGGCCCGTTTCCCTGGCAAACAAAAGTAAGCTACCCCGCTTCTGGATGGCAGATTGCAGGAACCACTTTGCACCATCAAACCAGCCCGACTTGGCACTGGTGCCACCTCTGGTCTGGGAACCATCCTGCGTATCGTGGATTCTAAGGAGACAGCCGGCCACTCCCACCCACAGGCCCCCAAACACAAACAACGGCGCTTTTCCCTGGAAAACAAAACTCGCCTGCCAACTTTTTGATGGCAGATTGCAGGAGCCACTTGGTACTATCAAACCAGCCCAACTTGGCACTGGTGCCACCATGGGTCTGGTCACCATCCTGCCTATCGTAGCTTTTCAGGAGCCAGCCAAACACTCCGAGCCATAGGCCCCCAGACAAAAACCTCGGCCCGTTTCCCTGGCAAACAAAAGTAAGTTATCCCGCTTCTGGATGGCAGATTGCAGGAGCCACTTTGCACCATCAAACCAGCCCGACGTGGCACTGGTGCCACCTTGGGTCTGGGAACCATCCTGCGTATCGTGTGTTCTAAGGAGCCAGCCGGCCACTCCCACCCACAGACCCCCAAACACAAACAACGGCGCTTTTCCCTGGAAAACAAAACTCGCCTGACAACTTTTTGATGGCAGATTGCAGGAGCCACTTGGTACTATCAAACCAGCCCAACTTGGCACTGGTGCCACCATGGGTCTGGTCACCATTCTGCCTATCGTAGCTTTTCAGGAACCAGGCTGTCACTCCCAGCCATAGGCCCCCAGACACAAACCTCGGCCCGTTTCCCTGGCAAACAAAAGTAAGCTGCCCCGCGTCAGGATGGCAGATTGCAGGAGCCACTTTGCACCATCAAACCACCCCGACTTGGCACTGGTGCCATCTTGGATCTGGGAACCATCCTGCCTATCGTAGCTTTTCAGGAGCCAGCCGGTCACTCCCAGCCATAGGCCCCCAGACACAAACCTCGGACCGTTTCCCTGGCAAACAAAATTAAGCTGCCCCGATTCTGGATGGCAGAGTGCAGGACGCACTTGGTAGTGTCAAACCAGCGCGACTTGGCACTGGTGCCACCTTGGGTCTGGGAACCATCCTGCGTATCGTGGATTCTAAGCAGCCACCCGGCCACTCTGAGCCACAGGCCCCCAAACACAAACAACGGCGCTTTTCCCTGGAAAACAAAACTCGCCTGCCAACTTTTTGATGGCAGATTGCAGGAGCCACTTGGTACTATCAAACCAGCCCAACTTGGCACTGGTGCCACCATGGGTCTGGTCACCATCCTGCCTATCGTAGCTTTTCAGGAGCCAGCCGGTCACTCCCAGCCATAGGCCCCCAGACACAAACCTCGCCCGTTTCCCTGGAAAACAAAAGTAAGCTGCACCGATTCTGGATGGCAGATTGCAGGAGCCACTTGGTACTATGAAATCAGCCAAACTTGGCACTGGTGCCACCATGGGTCTGGTAAACATCCTTCCTATCGTAGCTTTTCAGGAGCCAGCCGGTCACTCCCAGCCATAGGCCCCCAGACACAAACCTCGGCCCGTTTCCCTGGCAAACAAAAGTAAGCTGCCCCGCTTTTGGATGGCTGATTGCAGGATGCACTTGGTACTATCAAACCAGCCCGACTTGGCCCTGGTGCCACCTTGGCTCTGGGAACCATGCTGCGTAACGTAGATTCTACGAGGACAGGCGGCCACTCCCTGCCACAGGCCTCTAAACAAAAGCAACGGCGCTTTTCCCTGGAAAACAAAACTCGCCTGACAACTTTTCGATGGCAGATTGCAGGAGCCACTTGGTACTATCAAACCAGCCCAATTTTGCACTGGTGCCACCTTGGCTCTGGGAACCATCCTACGTATCCTGGGTTCAAAGGAGGCAGCCGGCCACTCCCAGCCACAGGCCTCTAAACAAAAACAACGGCGCTTTTCCCTGGAAAACAAAACTCGCCTGACAACTTTTTGATGGCAGATTGCAGGAGCCACTTGGTACTATCAAACCAGCCCAACATGGCACTTGTGCCACCTTGGTTCTGTGAACCATCCTGCCTATCGTGGATTTTCAGGGGCCAGCCGGCCACTCTCAACCATATGCCCCCAAACATATACCACGGCCCTTTTCTCTGGCAAACAGAACTCAACTGCCCCTCTTCTGGATGGCAAATTGCAGGACGCACTTGGTACTACGAAAACAGCCCGACTTGGCACTGATGCCACCTTGGGTCAGGGAACAATCCTGCGTATCGAGCTCTTTAAGGAGCCAGCCGGCCACGTCCAGCCATATACCCCCAGAAAAAAACCACGGAACTTTTCTCCAGCAAACAAAAATCCGCTGCCCCGCGTCTGGATGGCAGATTGCAGGAGCTATTTAGTATCATCAAACCAGCCCGACTTGGCACTGGTGCCACCATGAGTCTGGTAACCATCCTGCCTATCGTAGCTTTTCAGGAGCCAGCCGGTCACTCCCAGCCGTAGGCCCCCAGTCACAAACCTCGGCCCGTTTCCCTGGCAAACAAAAGTAAGCTACCCCGCTTCTGGATGGCAGATTGCAGGAACCACTTTGCACCATCAAACCAGCCCGACTTGGCACTGGTGCCACCTCTGGTCTGGGAACCATCCTGCGTATCGTGGATTCTAAGGAGACAGCCGGCCACTCCCACCCACAGGCCCCCAAACACAAACAACGGCGCTTTTCCCTGGAAAACAAAACTCGCCTGCCAACTTTTTGATGGCAGATTGCAGGAGCCACTTGGTACTATCAAACCAGCCCAACTTGGCACTGGTGCCACCATGGGTCTGGTCACCATCCTGCCTATCGTAGCTTTTCAGGAGCCAGCCAAACACTCCGAGCCATAGGCCCCCAGACAAAAACCTCGGCCCGTTTCCCTGGCAAACAAAAGTAAGTTATCCCGCTTCTGGATGGCAGATTGCAGGAGCCACTTTGCACCATCAAACCAGCCCGACTTGGCACTGGTGCCACCTCTGGTCTGGGAACCATCCTGCGTATCGTGGATTCTAAGGAGCCAGCCGGCCACTCCCAGCCACAGGCCCCCAAACACAAACAACGGCGCTTTCCCTGGATAACAAACTCGCCTGCCAACATTTTGATGGCAGATTGCAGGAGCCACTTGGTACTATCAAACCAGCCCAACTTGGCACTGGTGCCACCATGGGTCTGGTCACCATCCTGCCTATCGTAGCTTTTCAGGAGCCAGCCGGTCACTCCCAGCCATAGGCCCTGAGACACAAACCTCGGCCCGTTTCCCTGGCAAACAAAAGTAAGCTGCCCCGCTTCTGGATGGCAGATTGCAGGACGCACTTGGTACTATCAAACCAGCCCAACTTGGCACTGGTGCCACCTCTGGTCTGGGAACCATGCCGCGTATCGTGGATTCTAAGGAGCCAGCCGGCCACTCCCAGCCACAGGCCCCCAAACACAAACAACGGCGCTTTTCCCTGGAAAACAAAACTCGCCTGCCAACTTTTTGATGGCAGATTGCAGGAGCCACTTGGTACTATCAAATCAGCCCAACTTGGCACTGGTGCCACCATGGGTCTGGTCACCATCCTGCCTATCGTAGCTTTTCATAACCTAGCCGGTCACTCCAAGCCATAGGCGCCCAGACACAAACCTCGGCCCGTTTCCCTGGCAAACAAAAGTAAGCTACCCCGCTTCTGGATGGCAGATTGCAGGAGCCACTTTGCACCATCAAACTAGCCCGACTTGGCACTGGTGCCACCTCAGGTCTGGGAACCATCCTGCGTATCGTTCATTGTAAGGAGCCAGCCGGCCACTCCAGCCACAGGCCCCCAGACACAAACAACGGCGCTTTTCCCTGGAAAACAAAACTCGCCTGCCAAATTTTTGATGGCAGATTGCAGGAGCCACTTGGTAATATCAAATCAGCCCAACTTGGCACTGGTGCCACCATGGGTCTGGTCACCATCCTGCCTATCGTAGTTTTCAGGAGCCAGCCGGTCACTCCCAGCCATAGGCCCCCAGACACAATACTCGGCCCGTTTCCCTGGCAAACAAAAGTAAGCTACCCCGCTTCTGGATGGCAGATTGCAGGAACCACTTGGTACTATCAAACCAGCCCAACTTGGCACTGGTGCCACCTTGGGTCTGGGAACCATCCTGCGTATCGTGGATTCTAAGCAGCCAGCCGGCCACTCCCTGCCACAGGCACCCAAACACAAACAACGGCGCTTTTCCCTGGAAAACAAAACTCGCCTGCCAGCTTTTTGATGGCGGATTGCAGGAGCCACTTGGTACTATCAAACCAGCCCAACTTGGCACTGGTGCCACCATGGGTCTGGTCACCATCCTGCCTATCGTAGCTTTTCAGGACCTAGCAGGTCACTCCCAGCCATAGGCGCCCAGACACAAAGCTCGGCCCGTTTCCCTGGGAAACAAAAGTAAGCTGCCCCGCTTCTGGATGGCAGATTGCAGGAGCCACTTTGCACCATCAAACCAGCCCAACTTGGCACTGGTGCCACCTCTGGTCTGGGAACCATGCCGCGTATCGTGGATTCTAAGGAGCCAGCCGGCCACTCCCAGCCATAGGCCCCCAAACAGAAACAACGGCGCTTTTCCCTGGAAAACAAAACTCGCCTGCCAACTTTTTGATGGCAGATTGCAGGAGCCACTTGGTACTATCAAATCAGCCCAACTTGGCACTGGTGCCACCATGGGTCTGGTCACCATCCTGCCTATCGTAGCTTTTCAGGACCTAGCCGGTCACTCCAAGCCATAGGCGCCCAGACACAAAGCTCGGCCCGTTTCCCTGGCAAAAAAATGTAAGCTGTCCCGCTTCTGGATGGCAGATTGCAGGATCCACTAGGTATTATCAAACCAGCCCGACTTGGCACTGGTGCCACCTCTGGTCTGGGAACCATCCTGCGTATCGTGGATTCTAAGGCGCCAGTCGGCCACTCCCAGCCACAGGCCCCCAAACACAAACAACGGCGCTTTTCCCTGGAAAACAAAACTCGCCTGCCAACTTTTTGATGGCAGATTGCAGGAGCCACTTGGTACTATCAAACCAGCCCAACTTGGCACTGGTGCCACCATGGGTCTGCTCACCATCCTGCCTATCGTAGCTTTTCAGGAGCCAGCCGGTCACTCCAAGCCATAGGCCCCCAGACAAAAACCTCGGCCCGTTTCCCTGGCAAAGAAAAGTAAGCTGCCCCGCTTCTGGATGGCAGATTGCAGGAGCCACTTTGCACCATCAAACGAGCCAGACTTGGCACTTGTGCCACCTCTGGTCTGGGAACCATCCTGCGTATCGTGGATTCTAAGGAGCCAGTCGGCCACTCCAAGCCACAGGCCCCCAAACACAAACAACGGCGCTTTTCCCTGGAAAACAAAACTCGCCTGCAAAATTTTGATGGCAGATTGCAGGAGCCACTTGGTACTATCAAATCAGCCCAACTTGGCACTGGTGCCACCATGGGTCTGGTCACCATCCTGCCTATCGTAGCTTTTCAGGACCTAGCCGGTCACTCCCAGCCATAGGCCCCCAGACACAAAGCTCGGCCCGTTTCCCTGGGAAACAAAAGCAAGCTGCCCCGCTTCTGGATGGCATATTGCAGGAGCCACTTTGCACCATCAAACTAGCCCGACTCGGCCCTGGTGCCACCTCAGGTCTGGGAACCATGCTGCGTATCTTGGATTCTAATTAGCCATCCGGCCACTCCCACCCACAGGCCCCCAAACAAAATCAACGGCGCTTTTCCCTGGAAAACAAAACTCGCCTGCCAACATTTTGATGGCAGATTGCAGGAGCCACTTGGTACTATCAAACCAGCCCAACTTGACACTGGTGCCACCATGGGTCTGGTCACCATCCTGCCTATCGTAGCTTTTCAGGAGCCAGCCGGTCACTCCCAGCCATAGGCCCCCAGACACAAACCTCGGCCCGTTTCCCTGGCAAACAAAAGTAAGCTACCCCGCTTCTGGATGGCAGATTGCAGGACGCACTTGGTACTATCAAACCAGCCCAACTTGGCACTGGTGCCACCTTGGGTCTGGGAACCATCCTGCGTATCGTGGATTCTAATTAGCCATCCGGCCACTCCCACCCACAGGCCCCCAAACAAAAACAACGGCGCTTTTCCCTGGAAAACAAAACTCGCCTGCCAACTTTTTGATGGCAGATTGCCGGAGCCACTTGGTACTATCAAACCAGCCCAACTTGACACTGGTGCCACCATGGGTCTGGTCACCATCCTGCCTATCGTAGCATTTCAGGAGCCAGCCGGTCACTCCCTGCCATAGGCCCCCAGACAAAAACCTTGGCCCGTTTCCCTGGCAAACAAAATTAAGTTATCCCGCTACTGGATGGCAGATTGCAGGAGCCACTTTTCACCATCAAACCAGCCCAACTTGGCACTGGTGCCACCTCTGGTCTGGGAACCATGCTGCGTATCGTGGATTCTAAGGAGCCAGCCGGCCACTCCCAGCCACAGGCCCCCAAACACAAACAACGGCGCTTTTCCCTGGAAAACAAAACTCGCCTGCCAACTTTTTGATGGCAGATTGCAGGAGCCACTTGGTACTATCAAACCAGCCCAACTTGACACTGGTGCCACCATGGGTCTGCTCACCATCCTGCCTATCGTAGCTTTTCAGGAGCCAGCGGGTCACTCCCAGCCATAGGCCCCCAGACACAAAGCTCGGCCCGTTTCCCTGACAAACAAAAGTAAGCTGCCCTGCTTCTGGATGGCAGATTGCAGGAGCCACTTGGTGTTATCAAACCAGCCCGACTTGGCACTGGTGCCACCTTGGGTCTGGGAACCATCCTGCGTATCGTGTGTTCTAAGGAGCCAGCCGGCCACTCCCAGCCACAGTCCCCCAAACACAAACAATGGCGCTTTTCCCTGGAAAACAAAACTGGCCTGCCAACTTTTTGATGGCAGATTGCAGGAGCCACTTGGTACTATCAAACCAGCCCAACTTGGCACTGCTGCCACCATGGGTCTGGTCACCATCCTGCCTATCGTAGCTTTTCAGGAGCCAGCCGGTCACTCCCAGCCATAGGTCCCCAGACAAATACCTCGGCCCGTTTCCCTGGCAAACAAAAGTAAGCTGCCCCGCTTCTGGATGGCAGATTGCAGGAGCCACTTGGTACTATCAAACCAGCCCAACTTGACACTGGTGCCACCTTGGCTCTGGGAACCATGCTGCGTAACCCGGATTCTAAGACGACAGGCAGCCACTGCCAGCCACCGGCCTCCAAACAAAATCAACGGCGCTTTTCCCTGGAAAACAAAACTCGCCTGACATCTTGTAGATGGCAGATTGCAGGAGCCAGTTGGTACCATCAAACCAGCCCAACTTGGCACTGGTGCCACCTTGGGTCTGGGAACCATCCTGCCTATTGTTGCTTTTCAGGAGCCAGCCGGTCACTCCTGGCCCTAGGCCCCTAGTCATAAACCTCGGCCCGTTTCCCTGGTACACAAATGTAAGCTACCCCGCTTCAGGATGGCAGATTGCAGGAGCCACTTTTCACCATCAAACCAGCCCGACGTGGCACTGGTGCCACCTTGGGTCTGGGAACCATCCTGCGTATCGTGTGTTCTAAGGAGCCAGCCGGCCACTCACACCCACAGACCCCCAAACACAAACAACGGCGCTTTTCCCTGGAAAACAAAACTCGCCTGACAACTTTTTGATGGCAGATTGCAGGAGCCACTTGGTACTATCAAACCAGCCCAACTTGGCACTGGTGCCACCATGGGTCTGGTCACCATTCTGCCTATCGTAGCTTTTCAGGAACCAGGCTGTCACTCCCAGCCATAGGCCCCCAGACACAAACCTCGGCCGGTTTCCCTGGCAAACAAAAGTAAGCTGCCCCGCGTCAGGATGGCAGATTGCAGGAGCCACTTTGCACCATCAAACCACCCCGACTTGGCACTGGTGCCATCTTGGATCTGGGAACCATCCTGCCTATCGTAGCTTTTCAGGAGCCAGCCGGTCACTCCCAGCCATAGGCCCCCAGACACAAACCTCGGACCGTTTCCCTGGCAAACAAAATTAAGCTGCCCCGATTCTGGATGGCAGAGTGGAGGACGCACTTGGTAGTGTCAAACCAGCGCGACTTGGCACTGGTGCCACCTTGGGTCTGGGAACCATCCTGCGTATCGTGGATTCTAAGCAGCCACCCGGCCACTCTGAGCCACAGGCCCCCAAACACAAACAACGGCGCTTTTCCCTGGAAAACAAAACTCGCCTGCCAACATTTTGATGGCAGATTGCAGGAGCCACTTGGTACTATCAAACCAGCCCAACTTGGCACTGGTGCCACCATGGGTCTGGTCACCATCCTGCCTATCGTAGCTTTTCAGGAGCCAGCCGGTCACTCCCAGCCATAGGCCCCCAGACACAAACCTCGGCCCGTTTCCCTGGAAAACAAAAGTAAGCTGCCCCGATTCTGGATGGCAGATTGCAGGAGCCACTTGGTACTATGAAATCAGCCAAACTTGGCACTGGTGCCACCATGGGTCTGGTAAACATCCTTCCTATCGTAGCTTTTCAGGAGCCAGCCGGTCACTCCCAGCCATAGGCCCCCAGACACAAACCTCGGCCCGTTTCCCTGGCAAACAAAAGTAAGCTGCCCCGCTTTTGGATGGCTGATTGCAGGATGCACTTGGTACTATCAAACCAGCCCGACTTGGCCCTGGTGCCACCTTGGCTCTGGGAACCATGCTGCGTAACGTAGATTCTACGAGGACAGGCGGCCACTCCCTGCCACAGGCCTCTAAACAAAAGCAACGGCGCTTTTCCCTGGAAAACAAAACTCGCCTGACAACTTTTCGATGGCAGATTGCAGGAGCCACTTGGTACTATCAAACCAGCCCAATTTTGCACTGGTGCCACCTTGGCTCTGGGAACCATCCTACGTATCCTGGGTTCAAAGGAGGCAGCCGGCCACTCCCAGCCACAGGCCTCTAAACAAAAACAACGGCGCTTTTCCCTGGAAAACAAAACTCGCCTGACAACTTTTTGATGGCAGATTGCAGGAGCCACTTGGTACTATCAAACCAGCCCAACATGGCACTTGTGCCACCTTGGTTCTGTGAACCATCCTGCCTATCGTGGATTTTCAGGGGCCAGCCAGCCACTCTCAACCATATGCCCCCAAACATATACCACGGCCCTTTTCTCTGGCAAACAGAACTCAACTGCCCCTCTTCTGGATGGCAAATTGCAGGACGCACTTGGTACTACGAAAACAGCCCGACTTGGCACTGATGCCACCTTGGGTCAGGGAACAATCCTGCGTATCGAGCTCTTTAAGGAGCCAGCCGGCCACGTCCAGCCATATACCCCCAGAAAAAAACCACGGAACTTTTCTCCAGCAAACAAAAATCCGCTGCCCCGCGTCTGGATGGCAGATTGCAGGAGCTATTTAGTATCATCAAACCAGCCCGACTTGGCACTGGTGCCACCATGAGTCTGGTAACCATCCTGCCTATCGTAGCTTTTCAGGAGCCAGCCGGTCACTCCCAGCCGTAGGCCCCCAGTCACAAACCTCGGCCCGTTTCCCTGGCAAACAAAAGTAAGCTACCCCGCTTCTGGATGGCAGATTGCAGGAACCACTTTGCACCATCAAACCAGCCCGACTTGGCACTGGTGCCACCTCTGGTCTGGGAACCATCCTGCGTATCGTGGATTCTAAGGAGACAGCCGGCCACTCCCAGCCACAGGCCCCCAAACACAAACAACGGCGCTTTTCCCTGGAAAACAAAACTCGCCTGCCAACTTTTTGATGGCAGATTGCAGGAGCCACTTGGTACTATCAAACCAGCCCAACTTGGCACTGGTGCCACCATGGGTCTGGTCACCATCCTGCCTATCGTAGCTTTTCAGGAGCCAGCCAAACACTCCGAGCCATAGGCCCCCAGACAAAAACCTCGGCCCGTTTCCCTGGCAAACAAAAGTAAGTTATCCCGCTTCTGGATGGCAGATTGCAGGAGCCACTTTGCACCATCAAACCAGCCCGACTTGGCACTGGTGCCACCTCTGGTCTGGGAACCATCCTGCGTATCGTGGATTCTAAGGAGCCAGCCGGCCACTCCCAGCCACAGGCCCCCAAACACAAACAACGGCGCTTTCCCTGGATAACAAACTCGCCTGCCAACATTTTGATGGCAGATTGCAGGAGCCACTTGGTACTATCAAACCAGCCCAACTTGGCACTGGTGCCACCATGGGTCTGGTCACCATCCTGCCTATCGTAGCTTTTCAGGAGCCAGCCGGTCACTCCCAGCCATAGGCCCTGAGACACAAACCTCGGCCCGTTTCCCTGGCAAACAAAAGTAAGCTGCCCCGCTTCTGGATGGCAGATTGCAGGACGCACTTGGTACTATCAAACCAGCCCAACTTGGCACTGGTGCCACCTCTGGTCTGGGAACCATGCCGCGTATCGTGGATTCTAAGGAGCCAGCCGGCCACTCCCAGCCACAGGCCCCCAAACACAAACAACGGCGCTTTTCCCTGGAAAACAAAACTCGCCTGCCAACTTTTTGATGGCAGATTGCAGGAGCCACTTGGTACTATCAAATCAGCCCAACTTGGCACTGGTGCCACCATGGGTCTGGTCACCATCCTGCCTATCGTAGCTTTTCATAACCTAGCCGGTCACTCCAAGCCATAGGCGCCCAGACACAAAGCTCGGCCCGTTTCCCTGGCAAACAAAAGTAAGCTACCCCGCTTCTGGATGGCAGATTGCAGGAGCCACTTTGCACCATCAAACTAGCCCGACTTGGCACTGGTGCCACCTCAGGTCTGGGAACCATCCTGCGTATCGTTCATTGTAAGGAGCCAGCCGGCCACTCCAGCCACAGGCCCCCAGACACAAACAACGGCGCTTTTCCCTGGAAAACAAAACTCGCCTGCCAAATTTTTGATGGCAGATTGCAGGAGCCACTTGGTAATATCAAATCAGCCCAACTTGGCACTGGTGCCACCATGGGTCTGGTCACCATCCTGCCTATCGTAGTTTTCAGGAGCCAGCCGGTCACTCCCAGCCATAGGCCCCCAGACACAATACTCGGCCCGTTTCCCTGGCAAACAAAAGTAAGCTACCCCGCTTCTGGATGGCAGATTGCAGGAACCACTTGGTACTATCAAACCAGCCCAACTTGGCACTGGTGCCACCTTGGGTCTGGGAACCATCCTGCGTATCGTGGATTCTAAGCAGCCAGCCGGCCACTCCCTGCCACAGGCACCCAAACACAAACAACGGCGCTTTTCCCTGGAAAACAAAACTCGCCTGCCAGCTTTTTGATGGCGGATTGCAGGAGCCACTTGGTACTATCAAACCAGCCCAACTTGGCACTGGTGCCACCATGGGTCTGGTCACCATCCTGCCTATCGTAGCTTTTCAGGACCTAGCAGGTCACTCCCAGCCATAGGCGCCCAGACACAAAGCTCGGCCCGTTTCCCTGGGAAACAAAAGTAAGCTGCCCCGCTTCTGGATGGCAGATTGCAGGAGCCACTTTGCACCATCAAACCAGCCCAACTTGGCACTGGTGCCACCTCTGGTCTGGGAACCATGCCGCGTATCGTGGATTCTAAGGAGCCAGCCGGCCACTCCCAGCCATAGGCCCCCAAACAGAAACAACGGCGCTTTTCCCTGGAAAACAAAACTCGCCTGCCAACTTTTTGATGGCAGATTGCAGGAGCCACTTGGTACTATCAAATCAGCCCAACTTGGCACTGGTGCCACCATGGGTCTGGTCACCATCCTGCCTATCGTAGCTTTTCAGGACCTAGCCGGTCACTCCAAGCCATAGGCGCCCAGACACAAAGCTCGGCCCGTTTCCCTGGCAAAAAAATGTAAGCTGTCCCGCTTCTGGATGGCAGATTGCAGGATCCACTAGGTATTATCAAACCAGCCCGACTTGGCACTGGTGCCACCTCTGGTCTGGGAACCATCCTGCGTATCGTGGATTCTAAGGCGCCAGTCGGCCACTCCCAGCCACAGGCCCCCAAACACAAACAACGGCGCTTTTCCCTGGAAAACAAAACTCGCCTGCCAACATTTTGATGGCAGATTGCAGGAGCCACTTGGTACTATCAAACCAGCCCAACTTGGCACTGGTGCCACCATGGGTCTGCTCACCATCCTGCCTATCGTAGCTTTTCAGGAGCCAGCCGGTCACTCCAAGCCATAGGCCCCCAGACAAAAACCTCGGCCCGTTTCCCTGGCAAAGAAAAGTAAGCTGCCCCGCTTCTGGATGGCAGATTGCAGGAGCCACTTTGCACCATCAAACGAGCCAGACTTGGCACTTGTGCCACCTCTGGTCTGGGAACCATCCTGCGTATCGTGGATTCTAAGGAGCCAGCCGGCCACTCCAAGCCACAGGCCCCCAAACACAAACAACGGCGCTTTTCCCTGGAAAACAAAACTCGCCTGCAAAATTTTGATGGCAGATTGCAGGAGCCACTTGGTACTATCAAATCAGCCCAACTTGGCACTGGTGCCACCATTGGTCTGGTCACCATCCTGCCTATCGTAGCTTTTCAGGACCTAGCCGGTCACTCCCAGCCATAGGCCCCCAGACACAAAGCTCGGCCCGTTTCCCTGGGAAACAAAAGCAAGCTGCCCCGCTTCTGGATGGCATATTGCAGGAGCCACTTTGCACCATCAAACTAGCCCGACTCGGCCCTGGTGCCACCTCAGGTCTGGGAACCATGCTGCGTATCTTGGATTCTAATTAGCCATCCGGCCACTCCCACCCACAGGCCCCCAAACAAAATCAACGGCGCTTTTCCCTGGAAAACAAAACTCGCCTGCCAACATTTTGATGGCAGATTGCAGGAGCCACTTGGTACTATCAAACCAGCCCAACTTGACACTGGTGCCACCATGGGTCTGGTCACCATCCTGCCTATCGTAGCTTTTCAGGAGCCAGCCGGTCACTCCCAGCCATAGGCCCCCAGACACAAACCTCGGCCCGTTTCCCTGGCAAACAAAAGTAAGCTACCCCGCTTCTGGATGGCAGATTGCAGGACGCACTTGGTACTATCAAACCAGCCCAACTTGGCACTGGTGCCACCTTGGGTCTGGGAACCATCCTGCGTATCGTGGATTCTAATTAGCCATCCGGCCACTCCCACCCACAGGCCCCCAAACAAAAACAACGGCGCTTTTCCCTGGAAAACAAAACTCGCCTGCCAACTTTTTGATGGCAGATTGCCGGAGCCACTTGGTACTATCAAACCAGCCCAACTTGACACTGGTGCCACCATGGGTCTGGTCACCATCCTGCCTATCGTAGCATTTCAGGAGCCAGCCGGTCACTCCCTGCCATAGGCCCCCAGACAAAAACCTTGGCCCGTTTCCCTGGCAAACAAAATTAAGTTATCCCGCTACTGGATGGCAGATTGCAGGAGCCACTTTTCACCATCAAACCAGCCCAACTTGGCACTGGTGCCACCTCTGGTCTGGGAACCATGCTGCGTATCGTGGATTCTAAGGAGCCAGCCGGCCACTCCCAGCCACAGGCCCCCAAACACAAACAACGGCGCTTTTCCCTGGAAAACAAAACTCGCCTGCCAACTTTTTGATGGCAGATTGCAGGAGCCACTTGGTACTATCAAACCAGCCCAACTTGACACTGGTGCCACCATGGGTCTGGTCACCATCCTGCCTATCGTAGCTTTTCAGGAGCCAGCGGGTCACTCCCAGCCATAGGCCCCCAGACACAAAGCTCGGCCCGTTTCCCTGACAAACAAAAGTAAGCTGTCCCGCTTCTGGATGGCAGATTCCAGGAGCCACTTGGTACTATCAAATCAGCCCAACTTGGCACTGGTGCCACCTCTGGTCTGGGAACCATCCTGCGTATCGTGGATTCTAATTAGCCATCCGTCCACTCCCAGCCACAGGCCCCCAAACGCAAACAGCGGCGCTTTACCCTGGAAAACAAAACTCGTCTGCCAACATTTTGATGGCAGATTGCCGGAGCCACTTGGTACTATCAAACCAGCCCAACTTGGCACTGTTGCCACCTTGGGTCTGGGAACCATGCTGCGTATCGTGGATTATAAGGAGCCAGCCGGCCACTCCCTGCCACAGGCCCCCAAACAGAAACAACGGCGCTTTTCCCTGGAAAACATAATTCCCCGGCCAACTATTTGAAGGCAGATTGCAGCAGCCACTTGGTACTATCAAATCAGCCCAACTTGGCACTGGTGCCACCTCAGGTCTGGGAACCATCCTGCCTATCGTAGCTTTTCAGGAGCCAGCCGGTCACTCCCAGCCATAGGCGCCCAGACACAAAGCTCGGCCCGTTTCCCTGGCAAACCAAAGTAAGCTGCCCCGCTTCTTGATGGCAGATTGCAGGAACCACTTTTCACCATCAAAGTAGCCCGACTTGGAACTGGTGCCACCTCTGGTCTGGGAACCATGCTGCGTATCGTGGATTCTAAGGAGCCAGCCGGCCACTCCCAGCCACAGGCCCCCAAACACAAACAACGGCGCTTTTCCCTGGAAAACAAAACTCGCCTGCCAACTTTTTGATGGCAGATTGCAGGAGCCACTTGCTACTATCAAATCAGCCCAACTTGGCACTGGTGCCACCATGGGTCTGGTCACCATCCTGCCTATCGTAGCTTTTCAGGAGCCAGCCGGTCACTCCCAGCCATTGGCCCCCAGACAAAAACCTCGGCCCGTTTCCCTGGCAAACAAAAGTAAGCTGCCCCGCTTCTGCATGGCAGATTGCAGGAACCACTTGGTATTATAAAAACAGCCCGACTTGGCACTGGTGCCACCTCTGGTCTGGGAACCATGCTGCATATCGGGGATTCTAGGGAGCCAGCCGGCCACTCCCACCCAAAGGCCCCCAAACACAAACAACGGCGCTTTTCCCTGGAAAACAAAACTCGCCTGCCAACTTTTTGATGGCAGATTGCAGGAGCCACTTGGTACTATCAAACCAGCTCAACTTGGCACTGGTGCCACCATGGGTCTGGTCACCATCCTGCCTATCTTAGCTTTTCAGGACCTAGCAGGTCACTCCCAGCCATAGGTCCCCAGACACAAACCTCGGCCCGTTTCCCTGGCAAACAAAAGTAAGCTGCCCCGTTTCTGGATGGCATATTGCAGGAGCCACTTTTCACCATCAAACTAGCCCGACTTGGCACTGGTGCCACCTCAGGTCTGGGAACCATCCTGCGTATCGTGGATTCTAAGGAGCCAGCCGGCCACTCCCAGCCACAGGCCCCCAAACACAAACAACGGCGCTTTTCCCTGGAAAACAAAACTCGCCTGCCAAATTTTGACGGCAGATTGCAGGAGCCACTTGGTATTATCAAATCAGCCCAACTTGGGACTGGTGCCACCATGGGTCTGGTCACCATCCTGCCTATCGTAGCTTTTCAGGAGGCAGCCAGTCACTCCCAGCCATAGGCCCCCAGACAAAAACCTCGGCCCGTTTCCCTGGCAAACAAAAGTATGCTGCCTTGCTTCTGGATGGCAGATTGCAGGAACCACTTGGTACTATCAAACCAGCAAAACTTGGCACTGGTGCCACCTTGGGTCTGGATACCATGCTGCGTATCGTGGATTCTAAGGAGCCAGCCGGCCACTCCCAGCCACAGGTCCCCAAACACAAACAACGGCGCTTTTCCCTGGAAAACAAAACTCTCCTGCCAACTTTTTGATAGGAGATTGCAGGAGCCACTTGGTTTTATCAAATCAGACCAACTTGGCACTGGTGCCACCATGGGTCTGGTCACCATCCTGCCTATCGTAGCTTTTCAGGAGCCAGCCGGTCACTCCCAGCCATAGGACCCCAGACACAAAGCTCGGCCCGTTTCCCTGACAAACAAAAGTAAGTTATCCCGCTTCTGGATGGCAGATTGCAGGAACCACTTGGTACTATCAAACCAGCCCGACTTGGCACTGGTGCCACCTCTGGTCTGGGAACCATCCTGCGTATCGTGGATTCTAATTAGCCATCCGTCCACTCCCAGCCACAGGCCCCCAAACAAAAACAATGGCGCTTTTCCCTGGAAAACAAAACTCGTCTGCCAACTTTTTGATGGCAGATTGCCAGAGCCACTTGGTACTATCAAACCAGCCCAACTTGGCACTGGTGCCACCTTGGGTCTGGGAACCATGCTGCGTATCGTGGATTATAAGGAGCCAGCCGGCCACTCCCTGCCACAGGCCCCCAAACACAAACCACAGCGCTTTTCCCTGGAAAACAAAATTCGCCGGCCAAATTTTTGATGGCAGATTGCAGGAGCCACTTGGTACAATCAAATCAGCCAAACTTGGCACTGGTGCCACCATGGGTCTGGTCACCATCCTGCCTATCTTAGCTTTTCAGGAGCCAGCCTGTCACTCCCAGCCATAGGCGCCCAGACACAAAGCCCTGCCCTTTTCCCTGGCAAACCAAAGTAAGCTGCCCCGCTTCTGGATGGCAGATTGCAGGAACCACTTTTCACCATCAAATAGCCCGACTTGGAACTGGTGCCATCTCTGGTCTGGGAACCATGCTGCGTATCGTGGATTCTAAGGAGCCAGCCGGCCACTCCCAGCCACTGGCCCCCAAACACAAACAACGGCGCTTTTCCCTGGAAAACAAAACTCGCCTGCCAACTTTTTGATGGCAGATTGCAGGAGCCACTTGGTACTATCAAACCAGCCCAACTTGGCACTTGTGCCACCATGGGTCTGGTCACCATCCTGCCTATCTTAGATTTTCAGGACCTAGCCGGTCACTCCCAGCCATAGGCCCCCAGACACAAATCTCGGCCCGTTTCCCTGGCAAACAAAAGTAAGCTGCCCTGCTTCTGGATGGCAGATTGCAGGAACCACTTGGTACTATCAAACCAGCAATACTTGGCACTGGTGCCCCCTTGGGTCTGGATACCATGCTGCGTATCGTGGATTCTAAGGAGCCAGCCGGCCACTCCCAGCCACAGGCCACCAAACACAAACAACGGCGCTTTTCCCTGGAAAACAAAACTCTCCTGCCAACTTTTTGATGGCAGATTGCAGGAGCCACTTGGTTTTATCAAATCAGCCCAACTTGGCACTGGTACCACCATGGGTCTGGTCACCATCCTGCCTATCGTAGCTTTTCAGGAGCCAGCCGGTCACTCCCAGCCATAGGCCCCCAGACAAAAAGCTCGGCCCGTTTCCCTGGCAAACAAAAGTAAGCTACCCCGCTTCTGGATGGCAGATTGCAGGAGCCATTTTGCACCATCAAACTAGCCCGTCTTGGCACTGGTGCCACCTCTGGTCTGGGAACCATCCTGCGTATCGTGGATTCTAATTAGCCAGCCGGCCACTCCCTACCACAGGCCCCCAAACAAAAACAACGGCGCATTTCCCTGGAAAACAAAACTCGCCTACCAACTATTTGATGGCAGATTACAGGAGCCACTTGGTACTATCAAACCAGCCCAACTTGGCACTGGTGCCACCATGGGTCTGGTCACCATCCTGCCTATCGTAGTTTTCAGGAGCCAGCCGGTCACTCGCAGCCATAGGCCCCCAGACACAATACTCGGCCCGTTTCCCTGGCAAACAAAAGTAAGCTGCCCCGCTTCTGGATGGCAGATTGCAGGAGCCACTTGGTACTATCAAACCAGCCCGACTTGGCACTCGTGCCACCTCTGGTCTGGGACCCATCCTGCGTATCGTGGATTCTAAGGAGCCAGTCGGCCACTCCCAGCCACAGGCCCCCAAACACAAACAACGGCCCGTTTCCGTGGCAAACAAAAGTAAGCTGCCCCGCTTCTGGATGGCAGATTGCAGGAACCACTTGTTAGTATCAAACCAGCACAACTTGGCACTGGTGGCACCTCTTGTCTGGTAACCATGCTGCGTATCGTGGTTTCTAAGGAGCCAGCCGGGCACTCCCAACCACAGGCCCCCAAACACAAACAATGGCGCTTTTCCCTGGAAAACAAAACTCGCCTGCCAACTTTTTGATGGCAGATTGCAGGAGCCACTTGGTACTATCAAACCAGCCCAACTTGTCACTGGTGCCACCATGGGTGTGGTCACCATCCTGCCTATCGTAGCTTTTCAGGAGCAAGCCGGTCGCTCCCTGCCATAGGCCCCGAGACACAAAGCTCGGCCCGTTTCCCTGGCAAACAAAAGTAAGCACCCCCGCTTCTGGATGGCAGATTGCAGGAGCCACTTGGTACTATCAAACCAGCCCGACTAGGCACTGGTGCCACCTCTGGTCTGGGAACCATCCTGCGTATCGTGGATTTTAAGGAGCCAGTCGGCCACTCCAAGCCATACGCCTCCAAACACAAACAACGGTCCGTTTCCCTGGCAAAGAAAAGTAAGCTGCCCCGCTTCTGGATTGCAGATTGCAGGAACCACTTGTTGCCAAGTTGGGGTGGTTTGATAGTACCAAGTGGCTCCTGCAATCTGCCATCAAAAAGTTGGCAAGCGAGTTTTGTACTCCAGGGAAAATCGCCGTTGTTTGTGTTTGGGGGCCTGTGGCTGGGAGTGGCCAGCTGTCTCCTTAGAATCCACGATACGCAGGATGGGTCCCAGACCAGAGGTGGCACCAGTGCCAAGTCGGGCTGGTTTGATGGTGCAAAGTGACTCCTGCAATCTGCCATCCAGAAGCGGGGTAGCTTACTTTTGTTTGCCAGGGAAACGGGCAGAGCTTTGTGTCTGGGGGCCTATGGCTGGGAGTGACCAGCTGGCTCCTGAAAAGCTACGATAGGCAGGATGGTGACCAGACCCATGGTGGCACCAGTGCCAAGTTGGGCTGGTTTGATAGTACCAAGTGGCTCCTGCAATCTGCCATCAAAAAGTTGGCAGGTGAGTTTTGTTTTCCAGGGAAAAGCGCCGTTGTTTTTGTTTGGGGGCCTGTGGCTGGGAGTGGCCAGCTGGCTCCTTAGAATCCACGATACGCAGGATGGTTCCCAGACCAGAGGTGGCACCAGTGCCAAGTTGGGCTGGTTTGATGGTGCAAAGTGGCTCCTGCAATCTGCCATCCAGAAGCGGGGTAGCTTACTTTTGTTTGCCAGGGAAACGGGCCGAGGTTTGTGACTGGGGGCCAATGGCTGGGAGCACCGGCTGGCGCCTGAAAAGCTACGATAGGCAGGATGGTGACCAGACCCATGGTGGCACCAGTGCCAAGTTGGGCTGGTTTGATAGTACCAAGTGGCTCCTGCAATCTGCCATCAAAAAGTTGGCAGGCCAGTTTTGTTTTCCAGGGAAAAGCGCCGTTGTTTGTGTTTGGAGGCCTGTGGCTGGGAGTGGCCGGCTGCCTCCTTTGAACCCAGGATACGCAGGATGGTTCCCAGAGCCAAGGTGTCGTCAGTGCCAAGTTGGGCTGGTTTGATAGTACCAAGTGGCTCCTGCAATATGCCATCCAGAAGCGGGACAGCTTAATTTTGTTTCCCAGGGAAACGGGCCGAGGTATTTGTCTGGGGGCCTATGGCTGGGAGTGACTGGCTGGCTACTGAAAAGCTACGATAGGCAGGATGGCTACCAGACTCATGGTGGCACCAGTGCCAAGTCGGGCTGGTTTGATAATACTAAATAGCTCCTGCAATCTGCCATCCAGACGCGGGGCAGCGGATTTTTGTTTGCTGGAGAAAAGTTCCGTGGTTTTTTTTTGGGGGTATATGGCTGGACGTGGCCGGCTGGCTCCTTAAAAAGCTCGATACGCAGGATTGTTCCCTGACCCAAGGTGGCATCAGTGCCAAGTCGGGCTGTTTTCGTAGTACCAAGTGCGTCCTGCAATTTGCCATCCAGAAGAGGGGCAGTTGAGTTTTGTTTACCAGAGAAAAGGGCCGTGGTGTATTTTTGGGGGCATATGGTTGAGAGTGGCCGGCTGGCCCCTGAAAATCCACGATAGGCAGGATGGTTCCCAGAACCAAGGTGGCACCAGTGCCATGTTGGCCTGGTTTGATAGTACCATGTGGCTCCTGCAATCTGCCATCCTGAAGCGGGGCTGCTTACTTTTGTTTGCCAGGGAAACGGGCCGAGATATTTGTCTGGGGGCCTATGGCTGGGAGTGAGCGGCTGGCTCCTGAAAAGCTACGATAGGCAGGATGGTGACCAGACCCATGGTGGCACCAGTGCCAAGTTGGGCTGGTTTGATAGTACCAAGTGGCTCCTGCAATCTGCCATCCAAAAGTTGGCAGGCGAGTTTTGTTTTCCAGGGAAAAGCGCCGTTGTTCTTGTTTAGAGGCCTGTGGCTGGGAGTGGCCGGCTGCCTCCTTTGAACCCAGGATACGCAGGATGGTTCCCAGAGCCAAAGTGGCACCAGTGCCAAGTTGGGCTGGTTTGATAATACCAAGTGGCTCCTGCAATCTGCCATCCAGAAGCGGGACAGCTTACTTTTGTTTCCCAGGGAAACGGGCCGAGGTATTTGTCTGGGGGCCTATGGCTGGGAGTGACCGGCTGGCTACTGAAAAGCTACGATAGGCAGGATGGTTACCAGACTCATGGTGGCACCAGTGCCAAGTCGGGCTGGTTTGATAATACTAAATAGCTCCTGAAATCTGCCATTCAGACGCGCGGCAGCGGATTTTTGTTTGCTGGAGAAAAGTTCCGTGGTTTTTTTTTGGGGGTATATGGCTGGACGTGGCCGGCTGGCTCCTTAAAAAGAACGATACGCAGGATTGTTCCCTGACCCAAGGTGGCATCACTGCCAAGTCGGGCTGTTTTCGTAGTACCAAGTGCGTCCTGCAATTTGCCATCCAGAAGAGGGGCAGTTGAGTTTTGTTTGCCAGAGCAAAGGGCCGTGGTATGTGTTTGGGGGCATATGGCTGAGAGTGGCCGGCTGGCCCCTGAAAATCCACGATAGGCAGGATGGTTCCCAGAGCCAAGGTGGCACCAGTGCCATGTTGGCCTGGTTTGATAGTACCATGTGGCTCCTGCAATCTGCCATCCAGAAGCGGGGCAGCTTACTTTTGTTTGCCAGGGAAACGGGCCGAGGTTTGTGTCTGGGGGCCTATGGCTGGGAGTGACCGGCTGGCTCCTGAAAAGCTACGATAGGCAGGATGGTGACCAGACCCAAAGTGGAACCAGTACCAAGTTGGGCTGGTTTGATAGTACCAAGTGGCTCCTGCAATCTGCCATCAAAAAGTTGGCAAGCGAGTTTTGTACTCCAGGGAAAATCGCCGTTGTTTGTGTTTGGGGGCCTGTGGCTGGGAGTGGCCAGCTGTCTCCTTAGAATCCACGATACGCAGGATGGGTCCCAGACCAGAGGTGGCACCAGTGCCAAGTCGGGCTGGTTTGATGGTGCAAAGTGACTCCTGCAATCTGCCATCCAGAAGCGGGGTAGCTTACTTTTGTTTGCCAGGGAAACGGGCAGAGCTTTGTGTCTGGGGGCCTATGGCTGGGAGTGACCAGCTGGCTCCTGAAAAGCTACGATAGGCAGGATGGTGACCAGACCCATGGTGGCACCAGTGCCAAGTTGGGCTGGTTTGATAGTACCAAGTGGCTCCTGCAATCTGCCATCAAAAAGTTGGCAGGTGAGTTTTGTTTTCCAGGGAAAAGCGCCGTTGTTTTTGTTTGGGGGCCTGTGGCTGGGAGTGGCCAGCTGGCTCCTTAGAATCCACGATACGCAGGATGGTTCCCAGACCAGAGGTGGCACCAGTGCCAAGTTGGGCTGGTTTGATGGTGCAAAGTGGCTCCTGCAATCTGCCATCCAGAAGCGGGGTAGCTTACTTTTGTTTGCCAGGGAAACGGGCCGAGGTTTGTGACTGGGGGCCAATGGCTGGGAGCACCGGCTGGCGCCTGAAAAGCTACGATAGGCAGGATGGTGACCAGACCCATGGTGGCACCAGTGCCAAGTTGGGCTGGTTTGATAGTACCAAGTGGCTCCTGCAATCTGCCATCAAAAAGTTGGCAGGCCAGTTTTGTTTTCCAGGGAAAAGCGCCGTTGTATGTGTTTGGAGGCCTGTGGCTGGGAGTGGCCGGCTGCCTCCTTTGAACCCAGGATACGCAGGATGGTTCCCAGAGCCAAGGTGGCGTCAGTGCCAAGTTGGGCTGGTTTGATAGTACCAAGTGGCTCCTGCAATCTGCCATCCAGAAGCGGGACAGCTTAATTTTGTTTCCCAGGGAAACGGGCCGAGGTATTTGTCTGGGGGCCTATGGCTGGGTATGACTGGCTGGCTACTGAAAAGCTACGATAGGCAGGATGGCTACCAGACTCATGGTGGCACCAGTGCCAAGTCGGGCTGGTTTGATAATACTAAATAGCTCCTGCAATCTGCCATCCAGACGCGGGGCAGCGGATTTTTGTTTGCTGGAGAAAAGTTCTGTGGTTTTTTTTTGGGGGTATATGGCTGGACGTGGCCGGCTGGCTCCTTAAAAAGCTCGATACGCAGGATTGTTCCCTGACCCAAGGTGGCATCAGTGCCAAGTCGGGCTGTTTTCGTAGTACCAAGTGCGTCCTGCAATTTGCCATCCAGAAGAGGGGCAGTTGAGTTTTGTTTGCCAGAGAAAAGGGCCGTGGTGTATTTTTGGGGGCATATGGTTGAGAGTGGCCGGCTGGCCCCTGAAAATCCACGATAGGCAGGATGGTTCCCAGAACCAAGGTGGCACCAGTGCCATGTTGGCCTGGTTTGATAGTACCATGTGGCTCCTGCAATCTGCCATCCTGAAGCGGGGCTGCTTACTTTTGTTTGCCAGGGAAACGGGCCGAGATATTTGTCTGGGGGCCTATGGCTGGGAGTGAGCGGCTGGCTCCTGAAAAGCTACGATAGGCAGGATGGTGACCAGACCCATGGTGGCACCAGTGCCAAGTTGGGCTGGTTTGATAGTACCAAGTGGCTCCTGCAATCTGCCATCAAAAAGTTGGCAGGCGAGTTTTGTTTTCCAGGGAAAAGCGCCGTTGTTCTTGTTTAGAGGCCTGTGGCTGGGAGTGGCCGGCTGCCTCCTTTGAACCCAGGATACGCAGGATGGTTCCCAGAGCCAAAGTGGCACCAGTGCCAAGTTGGGCTGGTTTGATAATACCAAGTGGCTCCTGCAATCTGCCATCCAGAAGCGGGACAGCTTACTTTTGTTTCCCAGGGAAACGGGCCGAGGTATTTGTCTGGGGGCCTATGGCTGGGAGTGACCGGCTGGCTACTGAAAAGCTACGATAGGCAGGATGGTTACCAGACTCATGGTGGCACCAGTGCCAAGTCGGGCTGGTTTGATAATACTAAATAGCTCCTGAAATCTGCCATTCAGACGCGCGGCAGCGGATTTTTGTTTGCTGGAGAAAACTTCCGTGGTTTTTTTTTTGGGGGTATATGGCTGGACGTGGCTGGCTGGCTCCTTAAAAAGAACGATACGCAGGATTGTTCCCAGACCCAAGGTGGCATCACTGCCAAGTCGGGCTGTTTTCGTAGTACCAAGTGCGTCCTGCAATTTGCCATCCAGAAGAGGGGCAGTTGAGTTTTGTTTGCCAGAGCAAAGGGCCGTGGTATGTGTTTGGGGGCATATGGCTGAGAGTGGCCGGCTGGCCCCTGAAAATCCACGATAGGCAGGATGGTTCCCAGAGCCAAGGTGGCACCAGTGCCATGTTGGCCTGGTTTGATAGTACCATGCGGCTCCTGCAATCTGCCATCCAGAAGCGGGGCAGCTTACTTTTGTTTGCCAGGGAAACGGGCCGAGGTTTGTGTCTGGGGGCCTATGGCTGGGAGTGACCGGCTGGCTCCTGAAAAGCTACGATAGGCAGGATGGTGACCAGACCCAAAGTGGAACCAGTACCAAGTTGGGCTGGTTTGATAGTACCAAGTGGCTCCTGCAATCTGCCATCAAAAAGTTGGCAGGCGAGTTTTGTTTTCCAGGGAAAAGCGCCGTTGTTTTTGTTTAGAGGCCTGTGGCTGGGAGTGGCCGCCTGTCCTCGTAGAATCTACGTTACGCAGCATGGTTCCCAGAGCCAAGGTGGCACGAGGGCCAAGTCGGGCAGGTTTGATAGTACCAAATGCATCCTGCAATCTGCCATCCAAAAGCGGGGCAGTTTACTTTTGTTTGCCAGGGAAACGGGCCGAGGTTTGTGTCTGGGGGCCTATGGCAGGGAGTGACCGTCTGGCTCCTGAAAAGCTACGATAGGCAGGATGTTTACCAGACCCATGGTGGCACCAGTGCCAAGTTGGGCTGATTTGATAGTACCAAGTGGCTCCTGCAATCTGCCATCCAGAATCGGGGCAGCTTACTTTTGTTTTCCAGGGAAACGGGCCGAGATTTGTGTCTGGGGGTCTATGGCTGGGAGTGACCGGCTGGCTCCTGAAAAGCTACGATAGGCAGGATGGTGACCAGACCCATGGTGGCACCAGTGCCAAGTTGGGCTGGTTTGATAGCACCAAGTGGCTCCTGCAATCTGCCATCAAAATGTTGGCAGGCGAGTTTTGTTTTCCAGGGAACAGCGCCGTTGTTTGTGTTTGGGCGCCTGTGGCTCACAGTGGCCGGGTGGCTGCTTAGAATCCACGATACGCAGGATGGTTCCCAGACCCAAGGTGGCACCAGTGCCAAGTCGGGCTGGTTTGACACTACCAAGTGGCTCCTGCAATCTGCCATCCAGAATCGGGGCAGCTTAATTTTGTTTGCCAGGGAAACGGTCCGAGGTTTTTGTCTGGGGGCCTATGGCTGAGAGTGACCGGCTGGCTCCTGAAATGCTACAATAGGCAGGATGGTTCCCAGACCCATAGTGGCACCAGTGCCAAGTTGGGCTGGTTTGATAGTACCAAGTGGCTCCTGCAATCTGCCATCAAAAAGCTGGCAGGCGAGTTTTGTTTTCCAGGGAAAAGCGCCGTTGTTTGTGTTTGGGGGCCTGTGGCTGGGAGTGGCCGGCTGGCTCCTTAGAATCCACGATATGCAGGATTGTTCCCAGACCCAAGGTGGCACCAGTGCCAAGTCGGGCTGGTTTGATGGTGCAAAGTGGCTCCTTCAATCTGCCATCCAGACGCGGGGCAGCGGATTTTTGTTTCCATGAGAAATGATCCGTGGTTTGTTTTTGGGGGTATATGGCTGGGCGTGGCCGGCTGGCTCCTTAAAAAGCTCGATATGCAGGATGCTTCCCTGACACAAGGTGGCACCAGTGCCACGTCGGGCGGTTTTCGTAGTACAAAGTGCGTCCTAAAATTTGCCATCCAGAAGAGGGGCAGTTGAGTTTTGTTTGCCAGAGAAAAGGGCCGTGGTTTGTTTTTGGGGGCATATGGCTGAGAGTGGCCGGCTGGCCCCTGAAAATCCACGATAGGCAGGATGGTTCCCAGACCAGAGGTGTCACCAGTGCCAAGTCGGGCTGGTTTGATAGTACTAAATAGCTCCTGCAATCTGCCATGCAGAAGCGGGGCAGCTTACTTTTGTTTGCCAGGGAAAAGGGCCGAGGTTTGTGTTTGGGGGCCTATGGCTGCGAGTGACCGGCTGGCTCCTGAAAAGCTACGATAGGCAGGATGGTGACCAGACCCATGGTGGCACCAGTGCCAAGTTGGGCTGCTTTGATAGTACCAAGTGGCTCCGGCAATCTGCCATCAAAAAGTTGGCAGGCGAGTTTTGTTTTCCAGGGAAAAGCGCCGTTGTTTGTGTTTGGGGGCCTGTGGCTGGGAGTGGCCAGCTGGCTCCTTAGAACCCACGATACGCAGGATGGTTCCCAGACCAGAGGTGGCACCAGTGCCAAGTTGGGCTGGTTTGATGGTGCAAAGTGGCTCCTGCAATCTGCCATCCAGAAGCGGGGAAGCTTACTTTTGTTTGCCAGGGAAACGGGCCGAAATATTTGTCTAGGGGCCTCTGGCTGGGGGTGGCTGGCTGGCACCTGAAAAGCTACGATAGGCAGGATGGTGACCAGACCCATGGTGGCACCAGTGCCAAGTTGCGCTGGTTTGATAGTACCAAGTGGCTCCTGCAATCTGCCATCAAATGTTTGGCAGGCGAGTTTTGTTTTCCAGGGAAAAGCGTCGTTGTGTGTGTTTTGGGGCCTGTGGCTGGGAGTGGCCAGCTGGCTCCTTAGAATCCACGATACGCAGGATGGTTCCCAGACCCAAGGTGGCACCAGTGCCAAGTCGGGCTGGTTTGTTAGTACCAAGTGGTTCCTGCAATCTGCCATCCAGAAGCGGGGCAGCTGAATTTTGTTTGCCAGAGAAAAAGGCTGTTGTTTGTGTTTCGGGGCCTGTGGCTGGGAGTGGCCGGCTGGCTCCTGAAAATCCATGATACGCAGCATGGTTCCCAGACCCAAGGTGGCACCAGTGCCAAGTAGGGCTGGTTTCATAGTACCCAGTGTCTCCTGCAATCTGCCATCCAGAAGAGGGGCAGTTGAGTTTTGTTTTCCAGAGAAAAGGGCCGTGGTTTGTGTTTGGGGCCTATGGCTGAGAGTGACCAGCTGGCCCCTGAAAATCCACGATAGGAAGGATGGTTCCCAGATCCAAGGTGGCAGCAGTGCCATGTTGTGCTGGTGTGATAGTCCCAAGTGGCTCCTGCAATCTGCCATCCAGAAGCGGGGCAGCTGAATTTTGTTTGCCAGAGAAAAAGGCTGTGGTTTGTGTTTGGGGGCCTGTGGCTGGGAGTGGCCGGCTGGCTCTTGAACATCCATGATACGCAGCATGGTTCCCAGACCCAAGGTGGCACCAGTGCCAAGTGGGGCTGGTTTCACAGTGTCAAGTGCCTCCTGCAATCTCTCATCCAGAAGCGGGGCAGCTGAGTTTTGTTTGCCTGTGAAACGGGCCGTGGGTTGTGTTTGGGGGCATATGGCTGGGAGTGGCCGGCTGTCTCATTAAAAAGATCGATACGCAGGATGGTTCCCAGACCCAAGGTGGCACCAGTGCCAAGTCGGGCTGTTTTTATAGTACCAAGTGCGTCCTGCAATTTGCCATCCAGGAGAGGGGCAGTGGAGTTTTGTTTGCCAGAGAATAGCGCAGATGTTTGTGTTTGGGGGCTTGTGGCTGGGAGTGGCCGACTGGCGCCTTAGAATCTGTGTTACGCAGCATGGTTCCCAGACCAGAGGTGGCACCAGTGCCAAGTTGGGCTGGTTTGATAGTACCAAGTGGCTCCTGCAATCTGCCATCCAGAAGCGGGGCAGCTTACTTTTGTTTGCCAGGGAAACGGGCCGAGGTTTGTGACTTGGGACCTAAGGCTGGGAGTGACCGGCTGGCTCCTGGAAAGCTACAATAGGCAGGATGGTGACCAGACCCATGGTGGCACCAGTGCCAAGTTGGGCTGGTTTGATAGTACCAAGTAGCTCCTGCAATATGCCATCAAAAAGTTGGCAGGCGAGTTTTGTTTTCCAGGGAAAAGCGCCGTTGTTTGTATTTGGGGGCTTGTGGCTGGGAGTGGCCGGCTCGCTCCTTTGAACCCACGATACGCAGGATGGTTCCCAGACCCAAGGTGGCACCAGTGCCAAGTTGGGCTGGTTTGATACTACCAAGTGCGTCCTGCAATCTGCCATCCAGAAGCGGGGCAGCTTAATTTTGTTTGCCAGGGAAACGGGCCGTGGGTTTTGTATGGGGGCCTATGGCTGAGAGTGGCCGGCTGGCTCCTGAAAATCCACGCTAGGCAGCATGGTTCCCAGATGCAAGGTGGCACCAGTGCCAAGTCGGGCTGGTTTGATGGTGCAAAGTGGCTCCTGCAATCTGCCATCCAGAAGCGGGGCAGCTGATTTTTGTTTGCCAGAGAAAAATTCCGTGGATTGTTTTTGGGGGCATATTGCTTGGAGTGGCCGGCTGGCTCCTTAAAATGCTCGATACGCATGATGGTTCCCAGGCCCAAGGTGTCACCACTACCAAGTCGGCCTGCGGTTTTAGTATCAAGTTCATCCTGCAATTTGCCATCCAGAAGAGGGGCAGTTGAGTTTTGTTTGCCAGAGAAACGGGCCGAGGTTTCTGTTTGGGGACATATGGCTGAGAGTGGCCGGGTGGCCCCTGAATATCCACGATACACAGCATGGTTCCCAGATCAGAGGTGGCACCAGTGCCAAGTCGGGCTGGTTTGATAGTACCAAGTGTCTCCTGCAATCTGCCATCCAGAAGCGGGGCAGCTTACTTTTGTTTGCCAGAGAAATAGGCCTAGGTTTTTGTCTGGGGGCCTATGGCTAGGAGTGGCCGGCTGGCTCCTAAGAATCCACGATACGCAGGATGTTTCCCAGACCCAAGGTGGCACCAGTGCCAAGTCGGGCTGGTTTGATAGTACCAAGTGGCTCCTGCAAACTCCATCAAAATGTTGGCAGACGTGTTTTGTTTTCCAGGGAACAGCGCCGTTGATTTTGTTTGGGGACCTGTGGCTGGGAGTGGCCGGCTGGCTCCTTAGAATCCACGATACGCAGGATGGTTCCCAGACCCAAGGTGGCACCAGTGCCAAGTCGGGCTGGTTTGCTTACACCAAGTGGCTCCTACAATCTGCCATCCAGAAGTGAGGCAGCTAAGTTTTGTTTGCCAGAAAAAAGGGCCGTGGTTTTTGTTGGGGGCCTGTGGCTGGGAGTAGCCGGCTGGCTCCTTAAAATCCACGATAGGCTGGATGGTTCCCAGACCCAAGGTGGCACCAGTGCCAAGTTGGGCTGGTTTGATAGTACCAAGTGGCTCCTGCAATCTGCCATCCAGAAGCGGGGCAGCTTACTTTTGTTTGCCAGAGAAATAAGCCTAGGTTTTTGTTTGGGGGCCTGTGGCTAGGAGTGGCCGGCTGGCTCCTTAGAATCCACGATACGCAGGATGTTTCCCAGACCCAAGGTGGCACCAGTGCCAAGTCGGGCTGGTTTGATAGTACCAAGTGGCTCCTGCAAACTCCATCAAAAAGTTGGCAGGCGTGTTTTGTTTTCCAGGGAACAGCGCCGTTGATTTTGTTTGGGGGCCTGTGGCTGGGAGTGGCCGGCTGGCTCCTTAGAATCCACGATACGCAGGATGGTTCCCAGACCAGAGGTGGCACCAGTGCCAAGTCGGGCTGGTTTGATTACACCAAGTGGCTCCTGCAATCTGCCATCCAGAAGTGAGGCAGCTAAGTTTTGTTTGCCAGAAAAAAGGGCCGTGGTTTTTGTTGGGGGCCTGTGGCTGGGAGTGGCCGGCTGGCTCCTTAGAATCCACCATACGCAGGATGGTTCCCAGACCCAAGGTGGCACCAGTGCCAAGTCGGGCTGGTTTGATAGTCCCAAGTGGCTCCTGCAATCTGCCATCCAGACGCGGGGCAGCGGATTTTTGTTTCCATGAGAAATGGTCCGTGGTTTGTTTTTGGGGGTATATGGCTGGGCCTGGCCGGCTGGCTCCTTAAAAAGCTCGATATGCAGGATGGTTCCCTGACACAAGGTGGCACCAGTGCCACGTCGGGCGGTTTTCGTAGTACAAAGTGCGTCCTAAAATTTGCCATCCAGAAGAGGGGCAGTTGAGTTTTGTTTGCCAGAGAAAAGGTCCGTGGTTTGTTTTTGGGGGCATATGGCTGAGAGTGGCTGGCTGGCCCCTGAAAATCCACGATACACAGGATGGTTCCCAGATCCAAGGTGGCACCTGTGCCAAGTCGGGCTGATTTGATAGTACTAAGTAGCTCCTGCAATCTGCCATCCAGAAGCGGGGCAGCTTACTTTTGTTTGCCAGGGAAACGGGCCGAGGTTTGTGTTTGGGGGCCTATGGCTGAGAGTGACCGGCTGGCTCCTGAAAAGCTACGATAGGCAGGATGGTGACCAGACCCATGGTGGCACCAGTGCCAAGTTGGGCTGGTTTGATAGTACCAAGTGGTTCCTGCAATCTGCCATCCAGAAGCAGGGCAGCTGAGTTTTGTTTGCCAGAGAAAAGGGCCTTGGTTTGTGTTTGGGGGCATATGGCTGGGTGTGGCCAGCTGGCTCCTTAAAATTCACGATATGCAACATGGCTCCCAGACCCAAGGTGGCACCAGTGCCAAGTTGGGCTGGTTTGATAGTACCAAGTGGCTCCTGCAATCTTCCATGATCACGTGGAGAAATACTTTCTGGTTTCAGCCTCATGCTCTTTCTTCTCTCCCTCAACTTCTCTATCACCTCTCATCTGGTTCACATGCGCTGTCTTCAAGGTCCGCAGGCTACTTTTCACAGAATCTTCTGGCCTGATGAAGTAAGAATGATGAATAGAACAGAGCTGGGATCTATTTTCCAGTTTGGATAAAATGCATTCTGCACACAAATCCAAGGAGAACGGGCTGCCCCGATGCCCAGAAAATCTTTCACTCCTGCTAGTGTTCTACGTCAACCGCAACTTAGTCTGAAAGAAAAGCTTTTTCTCTGAGAGCATCTGAGAGGTTTGCATGAAGCACTGATATCTGACATATGCAATTTTGAATAGGAGAGGAAAAAGAAAATGGCAAGGAGTTTTTAATTTTAGTGGTTTCAATTTTAATTTCCGTGCACTTTTTCAAAACTTGTCAGCTCAAATGCCCATCAACATCTTTTAGTCATCTGTAAGTCAGTATTCATATAAAATGTGCTTCAAATCCAAAGAATTTCAAATTTGCACTCCAAGCTTCTATGCCTAGATTTATGATTTCCTACACATATTAGATGAAAGGAAGGCCTTTTTTACTGTGGGAGTGCTGGAACACTGGAACAGGTTGCCCAGAGAAGTTGTGGGTGTCCCATCCCTGAAAGTATTCAAGGTCGCCTTGGACGGGGCTTGGAGCAGCAACAAAGGAGAAGCTTGATGGTAGAGAAACAAAGTTGGACTATAGAAGAAACTCGGATTGAAGTATAGGATCAAGTTTTCTCTCAGCTCTTGGGGTAAATTCAAAGTTGTACAAAATGACATTTATCTGTGCTATTCACTACTGTAACAGAAAGTTTCATGAAAACTGTACAGAAGATAGTAAATTTTAAAAGAGATAAGAATTACAGCATAAAAGCATAAAATCCATGGGATAGGTTACAACATGAGACACTCTCTAAGAGAAAATCTCTTTGTTTCAGCACTTCATCGGGGTAAGATTTCATGAAGTGCCAAAGAAGGCGGCAAAATATCATTCGGGACATTATTTACTGGAATTCAGCCTGGCCATTAGTAGGAACTGCCTTTGAACATATCATGTAGATATACCACACACACTTTCCCTTCACTGAAAAATTACTGTTTACAACAAATAAGCAATTGACGATCAAAATTGATTGAAAGCATCTTAAACATGTCAAGTATTTCATTGTAGATGATCTGTGATCCAAATGCTTCTTCCACCTTCGAGAGGGACAGAAGAATTCTTCCATATCATGATGGTTTAAAATTGTATCAACCAATGTTTTCTGCTGAAAAGATATCATCTATTTTTTTCTATTTTTGGAAGAAAATATTCCTAGACATACAACAGGTGAGAACTAAGTAATTTTAAAGAAACAAATGAAATGAAAATATTCTGTAAATAGAATGAAATGAAAAGCTGTGTTTTAAATAGGAGCTAAATATTAAACAGAATTTTTGTACCAGGCATTTGAATTACTGCACCAGCTCTTTTGCCCATCAAGAGAGGCATTTAGCATTTCAGTCTTTTCCAAGGTGTTCATGATCTGCTATGCTGATCTCTGTGTGTGCCTAGGTGTGTGTGGAGGGGGGGGCATATGAAGGGGAGTGTGTATGTTTGCTTTACAATTGTTGTGGCAGATTCATGCCTCAGCTCCACATTTTGTTTTAAAAAGGTCACACCGAGTGGATATGAAGTTTACTATCAACAAGAGATCGATTCCCAAATCATCCATTTGACTCTCCCTTATAAATCATGTGCTTTGTTGCATATTTATCAAATATACTTTCAAGCCAGATGGAGGAAGGAGGATGTGGGAATCCCTCCACCATCTTGCAACTTTTATGTAAGTAGGTTTTCAAGAAAATCATCATTTCTCTTTTAAATATGTCTGGAACAGGCATGATGGTAGTGTCAACCTGTTGGAGTTTTTGTTGCTGGAAGAAGTTGTACAAAAGGATTGGTTTTTACATTGACCAGTTACTGAATCAAGCGCAGGAATACATTGGAAATTTAGCTGGGGGTTCCTTTTCCCAGCAGACTACTTCTAGAACGAGCTTGTACACTGAAGCTGACTCTTTTGCTCTCTTTTTGTTTCTTTCCTATTTTCTTGGCTTCTTTGCCACTATCTAGACAATTTTGGAACTTTGTTCCCAACTAAAATGGTTTCAATAGTCTGATTGTGATCATACATTTTTACAAGGAATTTTTAAAATCTTTCCTCGAGTCCAGAAAGTCAAGGACTTAGATCTTTTTCTTCCCTTATCAATATTGCCATGAAATTGATAAATAAAGACCAACTCTTTATTTTTGTTTTTAACCCACGTAGATAATTCCCATCCATTAATCCATTTTGTGGACCAATAGCTGCCATTCTGATGGAAGCTGTCACTTCTTAACAATAGGCATTCTGTGACTATGTTGACTGCACTTTGGGTGAAGATCCTAACTGGTCTTAGATATACATAGGGAGAAATTTGCTCAGCCAGTGTCAGTCTTAAGCATGCGTATCAGAAGATCTTTCTAGAGCTGGGAATTTTCCCATGAAAGGGATTCAGTTAGGGAAGAGACACTTGTGCCAGAGTTTTACATTCTTCTTGAACACTGCTTAAGGAACTTAGATGCCATGTCCATTTGGATCTCTGTCTGCACAGAACTTTGTCATGCCAGCGCTTTGAAATGCATCTTGAAGAGAATTCACTAGCACAGAATGAAAGAGAGTGGAAGGGGTTGGTGGGGCTAACCAGGCCCAACCCCCCTGCCTAAACCAGGATACCTAGAGCCTCTTGCCCAGGATTCTATCTGGGTGTACTTTTAATGTCTTCAAAGATCCAGGCTCCACAATCTTTCTGGGCAGTCTGTGCCGTGGTTCAGTCACCCTGACAGTAAAGAAACATTTACTGATGTTCAAAGGCAATCTCCTGTATTTCAGTGTGTGCCCACTGCCTCTTGTCTTTTCCCTCAGCATCACTGAAAAGACACTGATTCCCTCCCCTTTGCACTATTGCTTCCATATGTATGTGTGATGCCATGTAGAGGTATGTCAAAAACCTCCCTGAAGCCCAGGCAGATAATATTCCCTTCATCTACCAGTCAAGTTGATTCATCAGAGGAGTTTAAAGTGATGTTCAGCATGAAATTCCCCTGAAAAATCATGCTAACTACATTATTTGGTCATCTGTCATGTGCCTGGCAAGGATTTCCAGGAAGAGCTGCTTCATCAACTTCCTGGGGATAAAAAAGAGGCTGGCTGGTTTGTACTATGGCGAGTCCTCTTAATTGCCTTTTTTGAAGATGGGTGTCATTTGCTAACATCCACTCTTTAGCTCCTCTTCTCATCTACACCTCGGCAAAAAGCTTTTCCACTATGTCTGGCTAGGAAAAACTGTGCCAGCACAGAAAACATCTCCCATCGTGTTCTAGAAGTTGCACGGATGTCTGCCAAGTGTTTGGCAGGAAGAAAAGAAAAGTTGTCCAAAACAGCTTCCAATCGAATGTTCCTGTGATTGAAAAAGTCAGGAGAGTGCAAAGGTACTGTTTTCTATCAGTTGGCAAGGTGCGCACACAATCCCAGTGTTGTACAGCTTGCTTCTTCACCTTCCCGAAGCTGCCGCTCTCGCCGGCTGCCGGAGCCCAAGAAGCGGCTTCTTCGCGCAAAGACGATTGTGCCGCTCACAGTGCTCTCCTTAGCGCGGCTTCTGCCGAAAGACGCCCGGCAGCGGCTCTTACCTCCGGAGAGCATCCTACCTTCGTCTTTAGCTCCTCTTCTCATCTACACCTCGGCAAAACGCTTTTCCACTATGTCTGGCTAGGAAAAACTGTGCCAGCACAGAAAACATCTCCCATCGTGTTCTAGAAGTTGCACGGATGTCTGCCAAGTGTTTGGCAGGAAGAAAAGAAAAGTTGTCCAAAACAGCTTCCAATCGAATGTTCATGTGATTGGAAAAGTCAGGAGAGTGCAAAGGTACTGTTTTCTATCAGTTGGCAAGGTGCGCACACAATCCCAGTGTTGTACAGCTTGCTTCTTCACCTTCCCGAAGCTGCCGCTCTCGCCGGCTGCCGGAGCCCAAGAAGCGGCTTCTTCGCGCAAAGACGATTGTGCCGCTCACAGTGCTCTCCTTAGCGCGGCTTCTGCCGAAAGACGCCCGGCAGCGGCTCTTACCTCCGGAGAGCATCCTACCTTCGTCTTTCGCGTCTTTTGTAGTCTACATCATAGCAAAACGCTTTTCCACTATGTCTGGCTAGGAAAAACTGTGCCAGCACAGAAAACATCTCCCATCGTGTTCTAGAAGTTGCACGGATGTCTGCCAAGTGTTTGGCAGGAAGAAAAGAAAAGTTGTCCAAAACAGCTTCCAATCGAATGTTCCTGTGATTGAAAAAGTCAGGAGAGTGCAAAGGTACTGTTTTCTATCAGTTGGCAAGGTGCGCACACAATCCCAGTGTTGTACAGCTTGCTTCTTCACCTTCCCGAAGCTGCCGCTCTCGCCGGCTGCCGGAGCCCAAGAAGCGGCTTCTTCGCGCAAAGACGATTGTGCCGCTCACAGGGCTCTCCTTAGCGCGGCTTCTGCCGAAAGACGCCCGGCAGCGGCTCTTACCTCCTGAGAGTGGCAGCTTCGGGAAGGTGAAGAAGCAAGCTGTACAACACTGGGATTGTGTGCGCACCTTGCCAACTGATAGAAAACAGTACCTTTGCACTCTCCTGACTTTTCCAATCACAGGAACATTCGATTGGAAGCTGTTTTGGACAACTTTTCTTTTCTTCCTGCCAAACACTTGGCAGACATCCGTGCAACTTCTAGAACACGATGGGAGATGTTTTCTGTGCTGGCACAGTTTTTCCTAGCCAGACATAGTGGAAAAGCTTTTTGCCGAGGTGTAGACTACATAAGACGCGAAAGACGAAGGTAGGATGCTCTCCGGAGGTAAGAGCCGCTGCCGGGCGTCTTTCGGCAGAAGCCGCGCTAAGGAGAGCCCTGTGAGCGGCACAATCGTCTTTGCGCGAAGAAGCCGCTTCTTGGGCTCCGGCAGCCGGCGAGAGCGGCAGCTTCGGGAAGGTGAAGAAGCAAGCTGTACAACACTGGGATTGTGTGCGCACCTTGCCAACTGATAGAAAACAGTACCTTTGCACTCTCCTGACTTTTCCAATCACAGGAACATTCGATTGGAAGCTGTTTTGGACAACTTTTCTTTTCTTCCTGCCAAACACTTGGCAGACATCCGTGCAACTTCTAGAACACGATGGGAGATGTTTTCTGTGCTGGCACAGTTTTTCCTAGCCAGACATAGTGGAAAAGCGTTTTGCCGAGGTGTAGATGAGAAGAGGAGCTAAAGACGAAGGTAGGATGCTCTCCGGAGGTAAGAGCCGCTGCCGGGCGTCTTTCGGCAGAAGCCGCGCTAAGGAGAGCACTGTGAGCGGCACAATCGTCTTTGCGCGAAGAAGCCGCTTCTTGGGCTCCGGCAGCCGGCGAGAGCGGCAGCTTCGGGAAGGTGAAGAAGCAAGCTGTACAACACTGGGATTGTGTGCGCACCTTGCCAACTGATAGAAAACAGTACCTTTGCACTCTCCTGACTTTTCCAATCACAGGAACATTCGATTGGAAGCTGTTTTGGACAACTTTTCTTTTCTTCCTGCCAAACACTTGGCAGACATCCGTGCAACTTCTAGAACACGATGGGAGATGTTTTCTGTGCTGGCACAGTTTTTCCTAGCCAGACATAGTGGAAAAGCGTTTTGCTAAGATGTAGACTACAAAAGACGCGAAAGACGAAGGTAGGATGCTCTCCGGAGGTAAGAGCCGCTGCCGGGCGTCTTTCGGCAGAAGCCGCGCTAAGGAGAGCACTGTGAGCGGCACAATCGTCTTTGCGCGAAGAAGCCGCTTCTTGGGCTCCGGCAGCCGGCGAGAGCGGCAGCTTCGGGAAGGTGAAGAAGCAAGCTGTACAACACTGGGATTGTGTGCGCACCTTGCCAACTGATAGAAAACAGTACCTTTGCACTCTCCTGACTTTTCCAATCACAGGAACATTCGATTGGAAGCTGTTTTGGACAACTTTTCTTTTCTTCCTGCCAAACACTTGGCAGACATCCGTGCAACTTCTAGAACACGATGGGAGATGTTTTCTGTGCTGGCACAGTTTTTCCTAGCCAGACATAGTGGAAAAGCTTTTTGCCGAGGTGTAGATGAGAAGAGGAGCTAAAGACGAAGGTAGGATGCTCTCCGGAGGTAAGAGCCGCTGCCGGGCGTCTTTCGGCAGAAGCCGCGCTAAGGAGAGCCCTGTGAGCGGCACAATCGTCTTTGCGCGAAGAAGCCGCTTCTTGGGCTCCGGCAGCCGGCGAGAGCGGCAGCTTCGGGAAGGTGAAGAAGCAAGCTGTACAACACTGGGATTGTGTGCGCACCTTGCCAACTGATAGAAAACAGTACCTTTGCACTCTCCTGACTTTTCCAATCACAGGAACATTCGATTGGAAGCTGTTTTGGACAACTTTTCTTTTCTTCCTGCCAAACACTTGGCAGACATCCGTGCAACTTCTAGAACACGATGGGAGATGTTTTCTGTGCTGGCACAGTTTTTCCTAGCCAGACATAGTGGAAAAGCGTTTTGCCGAGGTGTAGATGAGAAGAGGAGCTAAAGACGAAGGTAGGATGCTCTCCGGAGGTAAGAGCCGCTGCCGGGCGTCTTTCGGCAGAAGCCGCGCTAAGGAGAGCACTGTGAGCGGCACAATCGTCTTTGCGCGAAGAAGCCGCTTCTTGGGCTCCGGCAGCCGGCGAGAGCGGCAGCTTCGGGAAGGTGAAGAAGCAAGCCGTACAACACTGGGATTGTGTGCGCACCTTGCCAACTGATAGAAAACAGTACCTTTGCACTCTCCTGACTTTTCCAATCACATGAACATTCGATTGGAAACTGTTTTGGACAACTTTTCTTTTCTTCCTGCCAAACACTTGGCAGACATCCGTGCAACTTCTAGAACACGATGGGAGATGTTTTCTGTGCTGGCACAGTTTTTCCTAGCCAGACATAGTGGAAAAGCGTTTTGCTAAGATGTAGACGACAAGAGAGGCTAAAGAGTGGATGTTAGCAAATGACACCCATCTTCAAAAAAGGCAATTAAGAGGACTCGCCATAGTACAAACCAGCCAGCCTCTTTTTTATCCCCAGGAAGTTGATGAAGCAGCTCTTCCTGGAAATCCTTGCCAGGCACATGACAGATGACCAAATAATGTAGTTAGCATGATTTTTCAGGGGAATTTCATGCTGAACATCACTTTAAACTCCTCTGATGAATCAACTTGACTGGTAGATGAAGGGAATATTATCTGCCTGGGCTTCAGGGAGGTTTTTGACATACCTCTACATGGCATCACACATACATATGGAAGCAATAGTGCAAAGGGGAGGGAATCAGTGTCTTTTCAGTGATGCTGAGGGAAAAGACAAGAGGCAGTGGGCACACACTGAAATACAGGAGATTGCCTTTGAACATCAGTAAATGTTTCTTTACTGTCAGGGTGACTGAACCACGGCACAGACTGCCCAGAAAGATTGTGGAGCCTGGATCTTTGAAGACATTAAAAGTACACCCAGATAGAATCCTGGGCAAGAGGCTCTAGGTATCCTGGTTTAGGCAGGGGGGTTGGGCCTGGTTAGCCCCACCAACCCCTTCCACTCTCTTTCATTCTGTGCTAGTGAATTCTCTTCAAGATGCATTTCAAAGCGCTGGCATGACAAAGTTCTGTGCAGACAGAGATCCAAATGGACATGGCATCTAAGTTCCTTAAGCAGTGTTCAAGAAGAATGTAAAACTCTGGCACAAGTGTCTCTTCCCTAACTGAATCCCTTTCATGGGAAAATTCCCAGCTCTAGAAAGATCTTCTGATATGCATGCTTAAGACTGACACTGGCTGAGCAAATTTCTCCCTATGTATATCTAAGACCAGTTAGGATCTTCACCCAAAGTGCAGTCAACATAGTCACAGAATGCCTATTGTTAAGAAGTGACAGCTTCCATCAGAATGGCAGCTATTGGTCCACAAAATGGATTAATGGATGGGAATTATCTACGTGGGTTAAAAACAAAAATAAAGAGTTGGTCTTTATTTATCAATTTCATGGCAATATTGATAAGGGAAGAAAAAGATCTAAGTCCTTGACTTTCTGGACTCGAGGAAAGATTTTAAAAATTCCTTGTAAAAATGTATGATCACAATCAGACTATTGAAACCATTTTAGTTGGGAACAAAGTTCCAAAATTGTCTAGATAGTGGCAAAGAAGCCAAGAAAATAGGAAAGAAACAAAAAGAGAGCAAAAGAGTCAGCTTCAGTGTACAAGCTCGTTCTAGAAGTAGTCTGCTGGGAAAAGGAACCCCCAGCTAAATTTCCAATGTATTCCTGCGCTTGATTCAGTAACTGGTCAATGTAAAAACCAATCCTTTTGTACAACTTCTTCCAGCAACAAAAACTCCAACAGGTTGACACTACCATCATGCCTGTTCCAGACATATTTAAAAGAGAAATGATGATTTTCTTGAAAACCTACTTACATAAAAGTTGCAAGATGGTGGAGGGATTCCCACATCCTCCTTCCTCCATCTGGCTTGAAAGTATATTTGATAAAATATGCAACAAAGCACATGATTTATAAGGGAGAGTCAAATGGATGATTTGGGAATCGATCTCTTGTTGATAGTAAACTTCATATCCACTCGGTGTGACCTTTTTAAAACAAAATGTGGAGCTGAGGCATGAATCTGCCACAACAATTGTAAAGCAAACATACACACTCCCCTTCATATGCCCCCCCCTCCACACACACCTAGGCACACACAGAGATCAGCATAGCAGATCATGAACACCTTGGAAAAGACTGAAATGCTAAATGCCTCTCTTGATGGGCAAAAGAGCTGGTGCAGTAATTCAAATGCCTGGTACAAAAATTCTGTTTAATATTTAGCTCCTATTTAAAACACAGCTTTTCATTTCATTCTATTTACAGAATATTTTCATTTCATTTGTTTCTTTAAAATTACTTAGTTCTCACCTGTTGTATGTCTAGGAATATTTTCTTCCAAAAATAGAAAAAAATAGATGATATCTTTTCAGCAGAAAACATTGGTTGATACAATTTTAAACCATCATGATATGGAAGAATTCTTCTGTCCCTCTCGAAGGTGGAAGAAGCATTTGGATCACAGATCATCTACAATGAAATACTTGACATGTTTAAGATGCTTTCAATCAATTTTGATCGTCAATTGCTTATTTGTTGTAAACAGTAATTTTTCAGTGAAGGGAAAGCGTGTGTGGTATATCTACATGATATGTTCAAAGGCAGTTCCTACTAATGGCCAGGCTGAATTCCAGTAAATAATGTCCCGAATGATATTTTGCCGCCTTCTTTGGCACTTCATGAAATCTTACCCCGATGAAGTGCTGAAACACAGAGATTTTCTCTTAGAGAGTGTCTCATGTTGTAACCTATCCCATGGATTTTATGCTGTAATTCTTATCTCTTTTAAAATTTACTATCTTCTGTACAGTTTTCATGAAACTTTCTGTTACAGTAGTGAATAGCACAGATAAATGTCATTTTGTACAACTTTGAATTTACCCCAAGAGCTGAGAGAAAACTTGATCCTATACTTCAATCCGAGTTTCTTCTATAGTCCAACTTTGTTTCTCTACCATCAAGCTTCTCCTTTGTTGCTGCTCCAAGCCCCGTCCAAGGTGACCTTGAATACTTTCAGGGATGGGACACCCACAACTTCTCTGGGCAACCTGTTCCAGTGTTCCAGCACTCCCACAGTAAAAAAGGCCTTCCTTTCATCTAATATGTGTAGGAAATCATAAATCTAGGCATAGAAGCTTGGAGTGCAAATTTGAAATTCTTTGGATTTGAAGCACATTTTATATGAATACTGACTTACAGATGACTAAAAGATGTTGATGGGCATTTGAGCTGACAAGTTTTGAAAAAGTGCACGGAAATTAAAATTGAAACCACTAAAATTAAAAACTCCTTGCCATTTTCTTTTTCCTCTCCTATTCAAAATTGCATATGTCAGATATCAGGGCTTCATGCAAACCTCTCAGATGCTCTCAGAGAAAAAGCTTTTCTTTCAGACTAAGTTGCGGTTGACGTAGAACACTAGCAGGAGTGAAAGATTTTCTGGGCATTGGGGCAGCACGTTCTCCTTGGATTTGTGTGCAGAATGCATTTTATCCAAACTGGAAAATAGATCCCAGCTCTGTTCTATTCATCATTCTTACTTCATCAGGCCAGAAGATTCTGTGAAAAGTAGCCTGCGGACCTTGAAGACAGCGCATGTGAACCAGATGAGAGGTGATAGAGAAGTTGAGGGAGAGAAGAAAGAGCATATGGCTGAAACCAGAAAGTATTTCTCCACGTGATCATGGAAGATTGCAGGAGCCACTTGGTACTATCAAACCAGCCCGACTTGGCACTGGTGCCACTATGGGTCTGGGAGCCATGTTGCATATCGTGCATTTTAAGGAGCCAGCTGGCCACACCCAGCCATATGCCCCCAAACACAAACCAAGCCCTTTTCTCTGGCAAACAAAACTCAGCTGCCCTGCTTCTGGATGGCAGATTGCAGGAGCCACTTGGTACTATCAAACCAGCCCAACTTGGCACTGGTGCCACCTTGGCTCTGGGAACCATCCTGCCTATTGTAGCTTTTCAGGAGCCAGCCGGTCACTCCCAGCCATAGGCCCCCAAACAGAAACCTCGGCCCGTTTCCCTGGCAAACAAAAGTAAGCTGCCCCGCTTCTGGATGGCAGATTGCAGGAGCTACTTAGTACTATCAAATCAGCCCGACTTGGCACAGGTGCCACCTTGGATCTGGGAACCATCCTGTGTATCGTGGATTTTCAGGGGCCAGCCGGCCACTCTCAGCCATATGCCCCCAAACACAAACCACGGACCTTTTCTATGGCAAACAAAACTCAGCTGCCCCACTTCTGGATGGCAGATTGCAGGAGCCACTTGGGACTATCACACCAGCACAACATGGCACTGCTGCCACCTTGGATCTGGGAACAATCCTGCGTATCGTACATATTCAGGAACCAGCCGAACACTCCCAGCCACAGGCCCCCAAACACAAACAACGGCCCATTTCCCTGGCAAACAAAACTCAGCTGCCCCGCTTCTGGATGGCAGATTGCAGGAGCCACTTGGGACTATCAAACCAGCCCGACTTGGTAATGGTACCACCTTGGATCTGGGAACCATCCGGCGTATCGTGGATTTTCAGGGGCCAGCCGGTCATTCCCAGCCATATGCTCCCAAACACAAACCTCGGCCCTTTTCTCTGGCAAACAAAACTCAACTGCCCCTCTTCTGGATGGCAAATTGCAGGACGCACTTGGTACTACAAAAAGAGCCCGACTTGGCAGTGGTGCCACCTTGGCTCTGGGAACCATCCTGCGTATCGTGCATTTTAAGGAGCCAGCCGGCAATTCCCAGCCGTATGCCCCAAAAAGAAACCACGGACCTTTTCTCTGGCAAAAAAAACTCAGCTGTCCCGCTTCTGGATGGCAGATTGCAGGAGTCACTTTGAACCATACAACCAGCCTTACTTGGCACTGGTGCCACCTTGGATCTGGGAACCATCCTGCCTATCGTTGATTTTCAGGGGCCAGCCTACCACTCTCGGCCATAGGCCCCCAAACACAAACCACAGCCCTTTTCTCTAGCAAACAAAATTTAGCTGCCCCGCTTCTGGATGGCAAATTGCAGGAGCCACTGGGTACTACAAAAACAGCCCGACTGGGCACTGGTGCCACCTTGCGTCTGGTTACCATGCGGCGTATCGTGCATTTTAAGGAGCCAGGTGGCCACTCCCAGCCATATGCCCCCAAACACAACCCACGGCCCTTTTCTCTGGCAAACAAAACTCAGCTGCCCCGCTTCTGGATGGCAGATTGCAGGAGGCACTTGGTACTATCAAACCAGCCCGACTTGGCACTGGTGCCACCTTTGGTCTGGGAACCATCCTGCGTATTGTGGATTGTCAGGAGACAGCCGACCACTCTCGGCCACAGACCCCAATCAAAAACAAAGGTCCGTTTCCCTGGCAAAAAAAACTCAGCTGCCCCGCTTCTGGATGGGAGATTGCAGGAGGCACTTGACACTGTCAAACGAGCCCCACTTTGTACTGGTGCCACCTTGGGTCTGGGAACCATGCTGCGTATCGTGGATTTTCAGGAGCCAGACGGCCACTGCCAGCCACAGGCCCCCAAACAAAAACCACAGCCTTTTTCTCTGGCAAACAAAACTCAGCTTCCCCGCTTCTGGATGGCAGCTTGCAGGAGCCACTTGGTACTATCAAACCAGCCCGACTTGGCACTGGTGCCACCTTGGGTCTGGGAACCATCCTGCCTATCGTGGATTTTAAGGAGCCAGCCGGCTACTCCCAGCCACAGGCCCCCAACAAAAACCACGGCCCTTTTTTCTCGCAAACAAAACTTAGCTGCCTCACTTCTGGATGGCAGATTGCAGGAGCCACTTGGTGTAATCAAACCAGCCCGACTTGGCACTGGTGCCACCTTGGGTCTGGGAACCATCCTGCGTATCGTGGATTCTAAGGAGCCAGCCGGCCACTCCCAGCCACAGGCCCCCAAACAAAATCAACGGCGCTGTTCCCTGGAAAACAAAACACGCCTGCCAACTTTTTGATGGAGTTTGCAGGAACCACTTGGTATAATCAAACCAGCCCAACTTGGCACTGGTGCCACCTTGGGTCTGGATACCATGCTGCGTATCGTGGATTCTAAGGAGCCAGCCGGCCACTCCCAGCCACAGGCCCCCAAACACAAACAACGGCGCTATTCCCTGGAAAACAAAACACGCCTGCCAACTTTTTGATGGCAGATTGCAGGAGCCACTTGGTACTATCAAACCAGCCCGACTTGGCACTGGTGCCACCATGGGTCTGGTCACCATCCTGCCTATCGTAACTTTTCAGGAGCCAGCCGGCCACTCCCACCCACAGGCCCCCAAACACAAACAACGGCGCTTTTCCCTGGAAAACAAAAGTAAGCTGCCCCGCTTCTGGATGGCAGATTGCAGGAGCCACTTGGTACTATCAAACCAGCCCGACTAGGCACTGGTGCCACCTCTGGTCTGGGAACCATCCCGCGTATCGTGGATTCTAAGGAGCCAGTCGGCAACTCCCAGCCACAGGCCCCCCAACACAAACAACGGCCCGTTTCCCTGGCAAACAAAAGTAAGCTGCCCCGCTTCTGCATGGCAGATTGCAGGACGCACTTGGTACTATCAAACCAGCCCGACTTGGCACTGGTGCCACCTCTGGTCTGGGAACCATCCTGCGTATCGTGGATTCTAAGGAGCCAGCCGGCCACTCCCACCCACAGGCCCCCAAACACAAACAACGGCGCTTTTCCCTGGAAAACGAAACTCGCCTGCCAACTTTTTGATGGCAGATTGCAGGAGCCACTTGGTACTATCAAACCAGCCCAACTTGGCACTGGTGCCACCTTGGGTCTGGGAACCATCCTGCGTATCGTGGATTCTAAGGAGCCAGCCGGTCACTCCCAGCCATAGGCCCCCAGACACAAACCTCGGCCTGTTTACCTGGCACACAAAAGTAAGCTACCGCACTTCTGGATGGCAGATTGCAGGAGCCACTTTGCACCATCAAACCAGCCCGACTTGGCACTGGTGCCACCTCTGGTCTGGGAACCATGCTGCGTATCGTGGATTCTAAGGAGCCAGCCGGCCACTCCCAGCCACAGGCCCCCAAACACAAACAACGGCGCTTTTCCCTGGAAAACAAAACTCGCCTGCCAACATTTTGATGGCAGAGTGCAGGAGCCACTTGGTACTTTCAAACCAGCCCAACTTGGCACTGGTGCCACCATGGGTCTGGTCACCATCCTGCCTATCGTAGCTTTTCAGGAGCCAGCCCTTCACTCCCAGCCATAGGCCCCCAGAAAAAAACCTCGGTCCGTTTCCCTGGAAAACAAAAGTAAGCTGCCCTGCTTCTGGATGGCAGATTGCAGGAGCCACTTGGTGTTATCAAACCAGCCCGACTTGGCACTGGTGCCACCTTGGGTCTGGGAACAATCCTGCGTATCGTGTGTTCTAAGGAGCCAGCCGGCCACTCCCAGCCACAGTCCCCCAAACACAAACAATGGCGCTTTTCCCTGGAAAACAAAACTGGCCTGCCAACTTTTTGATGGCAGATTGCAGGAGCCACTTGGTACTATCAAACCAGCCCAACTTGGCACTGGTGCCACCATGGGTCTGGTCACCATCCTGCCTATCGTAGCCTTTCAGGAGCCAGCCGGTCACTCCCAGCCATAGGTCCCCAGACAAATACCTCGGCCCGTTTCCCTGGCAAACAAAAGTAAGCTGCCCCGCTTCTGGATGGCAGATTGCAGGAGCCACTTGGTACTATCAAACCAGCCCAACTTGACACTGGTGCCACCTTGGCTCTGGGAACCATGCTGCGTAACCCGGATTCTAAGACGACAGGCAGCCACTGCCAGCCACCGGCCTCCAAACAAAATCAACGGCGCTTTTCCCTGGAAAACAAAACTCGCCTGACATCTTTTAGATGGCAGATTGCAGGAGCCAGTTGGTACCATCAAACCAGCCCAACTTGGCACTGGTGCCACCTTGGGTCTGGGAACCATCCTGCCTATTGTTGCTTTTCAGGAGCCAGCCGGTCACTCCTAGCCCTAGGCCCCTAGTCATAAACCTCGGCCCGTTTCCCTGGTACACAAATGTAAGCTACCCCGCTTCAGGATGGCAGATTGCAGGAGCCACTTTTCACCATCAAACCAGCCCGACGTGGCACTGGTGCCACCTTGGGTCTGGGAACCATCCTGCGTATCGTGTGTTCTAAGGAGCCAGCCGGCCACTCCCACCCACAGACCCCCAAACACAAACAACGGCGCTTTTCCCTGGAAAACAAAACTCGCCTGACAACTTTTTGATGGCAGATTGCAGGAGCCACTTGGTACTATCAAACCAGCCCAACTTGGCACTGGTGCCACCATGGGTCTGGTCACCATTCTGCCTATCGTAGCTTTTCAGGAACCAGGCTGTCACTCCCAGCCATAGGCCCCCAGACACAAACCTCGGCCCGTTTCCCTGGCAAACAAAAGTAAGCTGCCCCGCGTCAGGATGGCAGATTGCAGGAGCCACTTTCCACCATCAAACCACCCCGACTTGGCACTGGTGCCATCTTGGATCTGGGAACCATCCTGCCTATCGTAGCTTTTCAGGAGCCAGCCGGTCACTCCCAGCCATAGGCCCCCAGACACAAACCTCGGACCGTTTCCCTGGCAAACAAAATTAAGCTGCCCCGATTCTGGATGGCAGAGTGCAGGACGCACTTGGTAGTGTCAAACCAGCGCGACTTGGCACTGGTGCCACCTTGGGTCTGGGAACCATCCTGCGTATCGTGGATTCTAAGCAGCCACCCGGCCACTCTGAGCCACAGGCCCCAAACACAAACAACGGCGCTTTTCCCTGGAAAACAAAACTCGCCTGCCAACATTTTGATGGCAGATTGCAGGAGCCACTTGGTACTATCAAACCAGCCCAACTTGGCACTGGTGCCACCATGGGTCTGGTCACCATCCTGCCTATCGTAGCTTTTCAGGAGCCAGCCGGTCACTCCCAGCCATAGGCCCCCAGACACAAACCTCGGCCCGTTTCCCTGGAAAACAAAAGTAAGCTGCCCCGATTCTGGATGGCAGATTGCAGGAGCCACTTGGTACTATGAAATCAGCCAAACTTGGCACTGGTGCCACCATGGGTCTGGTAAACATCCTGCCTATCGTAGCTTTTCAGGAGCCAGCCGGTCACTCCCAGCCATAGGCCCCCAGACACAAACCTCGGCCCGTTTCCCTGGCAAACAAAAGTAAGCTGCCCCGCTTTTGGATGGCTGATTGCAGGATGCACTTGGTACTATCAAACCAGCCCGACTTGGCCCTGGTGCCACCTTGGCTCTGGGAACCATGCTGCGTAACGTAGATTCTACGAGGACAGGCGGACACTCCCTGCCACAGGCCTCTAAACAAAAGCAACGGCGCTTTTCCCTGGAAAACAAAACTCGCCTGACAACTTTTCGATGGCAGATTGCAGGAGCCACTTGGTACTATCAAACCAGCCCAATTTTGCACTGGTGCCACCTTGGCTCTGGGAACCATCCTACGTATCCTGGGTTCAAAGGAGGCAGCCGGCCACTCCCAGCCACAGGCCTCTAAACAAAAACAACGGCGCTTTTCCCTGGAAAACAAAACTCGCCTGACAACTTTTTGATGGCAGATTGCAGGAGCCACTTGGTACTATCAAACCAGCCCAACATGGCACTGGTGCCACCTTGGTTCTGTGAACCATCCTGCCTATCGTGGATTTTCAGGGGCCAGCCGGCCACTCTCAACCATATGCCCCCAAACATATACCACGGCCCTTTTCTCTGGCAAACAGAACTCAACTGCCCCTCTTCTGGATGGCAAATTGCAGGACGCACTTGGTACTACGAAAACAGCCCGACTTGGCACTGATGCCACCTTGGGTCAGGGAACAATCCTGCGTATCGAGCTTTTTAAGGAGCCAGCCGGCCACGTCCAGCCATATACCCCCAAAAAAAAACCACGGAACTTTTCTCCAGCAAACAAAAATCCGCTGCCCCGCGTCTGGATGGCAGATTGCAGGAGCTATTTAGTATCATCAAACCAGCCCGACTTGACACTGGTGCCACCATGAGTCTGGTAACCATCCTGCCTATCGTAGCTTTTCAGGAGCCAGCCGGTCACTCCCAGCCGTAGGCCCCCAGTCACAAACCTCGGCCCGTTTCCCTGGCAAACAAAAGTAAGCTACCCCGCTTCTGGATGGCAGATTGCAGGAACCACTTTGCACCATCAAACCAGCCCGACTTGGCACTGGTGCCACCTCTGGTCTGGGAACCATCCTGCGTATCGTGGATTCTAAGGAGACAGCCGGCCACTCCCACCCACAGGCCCCCAAACACAAACAACGGCGCTTTTCCCTGGAAAACAAAACTCGCCTGCCAACTTTTTGATGGCAGATTGCAGGAGCCACTTGGTACTATCAAACCAGCCCAACTTGGCACTGGTGCCACCATGGGTCTGCTCACCATCCTGCCTATCGTAGCTTTTCAGGAGCCAGCCAAACACTCCCAGCCATAGGCCCCCAGACAAAAACCTCGGCCCGTTTCCCTGGCAAACAAAAGTAAGTTATCCCGCTTCTGGATGGCAGATTGCAGGAGCCACTTTTCACCATCAAACCAGCCCAACTTGGCACTGGTGCCACCTCTGGTCTGGGAACCATCCTGCGTATCGTGGATTCTAAGGAGCCAGCCGGCCACTCCCAGCCACAGGCCCCCAAACACAAACAACGGCGCTTTCCCTGGATAACAAACTCGCCTGCCAACATTTTCATGGCAGATTGCAGGAGCCACTTGGTACTATCAAACCAGCCCAACTTGGCACTGGTGCCACCATGGGTCTGGTCACCATCCTGCCTATCGTAGCTTTTCAGGAGCCAGCCGGTCACTCCCAGCCATAGGCGCCCAGACACAAACCTCGGCCCGTTTCCCTGGCAAACAAAAGTAAGCTGCCCCGCTTCTGGATGGCAGATTGCAGGACGCACTTGGTACTATCAAACCAGCCCAACTTGGCACTGGTGCCACCTCTGGTCTGGGAACCATGCCGCGTATCGTGGATTCTAAGGAGCCAGCCGGCCACTCCCAGCCACAGGCCCCCAAACACAAACAACGGCGCTTTTCCCTGGAAAACAAAACTCGCCTGCCAACTTTTTGATGGCAGATTGCAGGAGCCACTTGGTACTATCAAATCAGCCCAACTTGGCACTGGTGCCACCATGGGTCTGGTCACCATCCTGCCTATCGTAGCTTTTCAGGACCTAGCCGGTCACTCCAAGCCATAGGCGCCCAGACACAAACCTCGGCCCGTTTCCCTGGCAAACAAAAGTAAGCTACCGCACTTCTGGATGGCAGATTGCAGGAGCCACTTTGCACCATCAAACTAGCCCGACTTGGCACTGGTGCCACCTCAGGTCTGGGAACCATCCTGCGTATCGTTCATTGTAAGGAGCCAGCCGGCCACTCCAGCCACAGGCCCCCAGACACAAACAACGGCGCTTTTCCCTGGAAAACAAAACTCGCCTGCCAAATTTTTGATGGCAGATTGCAGGAGCCACTTGGTACTATCAAATCAGCCCAACTTGGCACTGGTGCCACCATGGGTCTGGTCACCATCCTGCCTATCGTAGTTTTCAGGAGCCAGCCGGTCACTCGCAGCCATAGGCCCCCAGACACAATACTCGGCCCGTTTCCCTGGCAAACAAAAGTAAGCTACCCCGCTTCTGGATGGCAGATTGCAGGAAACACTTGGTACTATCAAACCAGCCCAACTTGGCACTGGTGCCACCTTGGGTCTGGGAACCATCCTGCGTATCGTGGATTCTAAGCAGCCAGCCGGCCACTCCCTGCCACAGGCACCCAAACACAAACAACGGCGCTTTTCCCTGGAAAACAAAACTCGCCTGCCAGCTTTTTGATGGCGGATTGCAGGAGCCACTTGGTACTATCAAACCAGCCCAACTTGGCACTGGTGCCACCATGGGTCTGGTCACCATCCTGCCTATCGTAGCTTTTCAGGACCTAGCAGGTCACTCCCAGCCATAGGCGCCCAGACACAAAGCTCGGCCCGTTTCCCTGGGAAACAAAAGTAAGCTGCCCCGCTTCTGGATGGCAGATTGCAGGAGCCACTTTGCACCATCAAACCAGCCCAACTTGGCACTGGTGCCACCTCTGGTCTGGGAACCATGCCGCGTATCGTGGATTCTAAGGAGCCAGCCGGCCACTCCCAGCCATAGGCCCCCAAACAGAAACAACGGCGCTTTTCCCTGGAAAACAAAACTCGCCTGCCAACTTTTTGATGGCAGATTGCAGGAGCCACTTGGTACTATCAAATCAGCCCAACTTGGCACTGGTGCCACCATGGGTCTGGTCACCATCCTGCCTATCGTAGCTTTTCAGGACCTAGCCGGTCACTCCAAGCCATAGGCGCCCAGACACAAAGCTCGGCCCGTTTCCCTGGCAAACAAATGTAAGCTGTCCCGCTTCTGGATGGCAGATTGCAGGATCCACTAGGTATTATCAAACCAGCCCGACTTGGCACTGGTGCCACCTCTGGTCTGGGAACCATCCTGCGTATCGTGGATTCTAAGCAGCCAGGCGGCCACTCCCAGCCACAGGCCCCCAAACACAAACAACGGCGCTTTTCCCTGGAAAACAAAACTCGCCTGCCAACATTTTGATGGCAGATTGCAGGAGCCACTTGGTACTATCAAACCAGCCCAACTTGGCACTGGTGCCACCATGGGTCTGCTCACCATCCTGCCTATCGTAGCTTTTCAGGAGCCAGCCGGTCACTCCAAGCCATAGGCCCCCAGACAAAAACCTTGGCCCGTTTCCCTGGCAAAGAAAAGTAAGCTGCCCCGCTTCTGGATGGCAGATTGCAGGAGCCACTTTGCACCATCAAACGAGCCAGACTTGGCACTTGTGCCACCTCTGGTCTGGGAACCATCCTGCGTATCGTGGATTCTAAGGAGCCAGCCGGCCACTCCCACCCACAGGCCCCCAAACAAAAACAACGGCGCTTTTCCCTGGAAAACAAAACTCGCCTGCCAACTTTTTGATGGCAGATTGCCGGAGCCACTTGGTACTATCAAACCAGCCCAACTTGACACTGGTGCCACCATGGGTCTGGTCACCATCCTGCCTATCGTAGCATTTCAGGAGCCAGCCGGTCACTCCCTGCCATAGGCCCCCAGACAAAAACCTTGGCCCGTTTCCCTGGCAAACAAAATTAAGTTATCCCGCTACTGGATGGCAGATTGCAGGAGCCACTTTTCACCATCAAACCAGCCCAACTTGGCACTGGTGCCACCTCTGGTCTGGGAACCATGCTGCGTATCGTGGATTCTAAGGAGCCAGCCGGCCACTCCCAGCCACAGGCCCCCAAACAAAAACAACGGCGCTTTTCCCTGGAAAACAAAACTCGCCTGCCAACTTTTTGATGGCAGATTGCAGGAGCCACTTGGTACTATCAAACCAGCCCAACTTGACACTGGTGCCACCATGGGTCTGGTCACCATCCTGCCTATCGTAGCTTTTCAGGAGCCAGCGGGTCACTCCCAGCCATAGGCCCCCAGACACAAAGCTCGGCCCGTTTCCCTGACAAACAAAAGTAAGCTGTCCCGCTTCTGGATGGCAGATTCCAGGAGCCACTTGGTACTATCAAATCAGCCCAACTTGGCACTGGTGCCACCTCTGGTCTGGGAACCATCCTGCGTATCGTGGATTCTAATTAGCCATCCGTCCACTCCCAGCCACAGGCCCCCAAACGCAAACAACGGCACTTTACCCTGGAAAACAAAACTCGTCTGCCAACTTTTTGATGGCAGATTGCCGGAGCCACTTGGTACTATCAAACCAGCCCAACTTGGCACTGTTGCCACCTTGGGTCTGGGAACCATGCTGCGTATCGTGGATTATAAGGAGCCAGCCGGCCACTCCCTGCCACAGGCCCCCAAACAGAAACAACGGCGCTTTTCCCTGGAAAACATAATTCCCCGGCCAACTATTTGATGGCAGATTGCAGGAGCCACTTGGTACTATCAAATCAGCCCAACTTGGCACTGGTTGCACCTCAGGTCTGGGAACCATCCTGCCTATCGTAGCTTTTCAGGAGCCAGCCGGTCACTCCCAGCCATAGGCGCCCAGACACAAAGCTCGGCCCGTTTCCCTGGCAAACAAAAGTAAGCTGCCCCGCTTCTTGATGGCAGATTGCAGGAACCACTTTTCACCATCAAAGTAGCCCGACTTGGAACTGGTGCCACCTCTGGTCTGGGAACCATGCTGCGTATCGTGGATTCTAAGGAGCCAGCCGGCCACTCCCAGCCACTGGCCCCCAAACACAAACAACGGCGCTTTTCCCTGGAAAACAAAACTCGCCTGCCAACTTTTTGATGGCAGATTGCAGGAGCCACTTGGTACTATCAAATCAGCCCAACTTGGCACTGGTGCCACCATGGGTCTGGTCACCATCCTGCCTATCGTAGCTTTTCAGGAGCCAGCCGGTCACTCCCAGCCATTGGCCCCCAGACAAAAACCTCGGCCCGTTTCCCTGGCAAACAAAAGTAAGCTGCCCCGCTTCTGCATGGCAGATTGCAGGAACCACTTGGTATTATAAAAACAGCCCGACTTGGCACTGGTGCCACCTCTGGTCTGGGAACCATGCTGCGTATCGGGGATTCTAAGGAGCCAGCCGGCCACTCCCACCCAAAGGCCCCCAAACACAAACAACGGCGCTTTTCCCTGGAAAACAAAACTCGCCTGCCAACATTTTGATGGCAGATTGCAGGAGCCACTTGGTACTATCAAACCAGCTCAACTTGGCACTGGTGCCACCATGGGTCTGGTCACCATCCTGCCTATCTTAGCTTTTCCGGACCTAGCAGGTCACTCCCAGCCATAGGTCCCCAGACACAAACCTCGGCCCGTTTCCCTGGCAAACAAAAGTAAGCTGCCCCGTTTCTGGATGGCATATTGCAGGAGCCACTTTTCACCATCAAACTAGCCCGACTTGGCACTGGTGCCACCTCAGGTCTGGGAACCATCCTGCGTATCGTGGATTCTAAGGAGCCAGCCGGCCACTCCCAGCCACAGGCCCCCAAACACAAACAACGGCGCTTTTCCCTGGAAAACAAAACTCGCCTGCCAAATTTTGACGGCAGATTGCAGGAGCCACTTGGTATTATCAAATCAGCCCAACTTGGGACTGGTGCCACCATGGGTCTGGTCACCATCCTGCCTATCGTAGCTTTTCAGGAGCCAGCCGGTCACTCCCAGCCATAGGCCCCCAGACAAAAACCTCGGCCCGTTTCCCTGGCAAACAAAAGTAAGCTGCCCTGCTTCTGGATGGCAGATTGCAGGAACCACTTGGTACTATCAAACCAGCAAAACTTGGCACTGGTGCCACCTTGGGTCTGGATACCATGCTGCGTATCGTGGATTCTAAGGAGCCAGCCGGCCACTCCCAGCCACAGGTCCCCAAACACAAACAACGGCGCTTTTCCCTGGAAAACAAAACTCTCCTGCCAACTTTTTGATGGGAGATTGCAGGAGCCACTTGGTTTTATCAAATCAGACCAACTTGGCACTGGTGCCACCATGGGTCTGGTCACCATCCTGCCTATCGTAGCTTTTCAGGCGCCAGCCGGTCACTCCCAGCCATAGGCCCCCAGACACAATGCTCGGCCCGTTTCCCTGACAAACAAAAGTAAGTTATCCCGCTTCTGGATGGCAGATTGCAGGAACCACTTGGTACTATCAAACCAGCCCGACTTGGCACTGGTGCCACCTCTGGTCTGGGAACCATCCTGCGTATCGTGGATTCTAATTAGCCATCCGTCCACTCCCAGCCACAGGCCCCCAAACATAAACAACGGCGCTTTTCCCTGGAGAACAAAACTCGTCTGCCAACTTTTTGATGGCAGATTGCCAGAGCCACTTGGTACTATCAAACCAGCCCAACTTGGCACTGGCGCCACCTTGGGTCTGGGAACCATGCTGCGTATCGTGGATTATAAGGAGCCAGCCGGCCACTCCCTGCCACAGGCCCCCAAACACAAACCACAGCGCTTTTCCCTGGAAAACAAAATTCGCCGGCCAAATTTTTGATGGCAGATTGCAGGAGCCACTTGGTACAATCAAATCAGCCAAACTTGGCACTGGTGCCACCATGGGTCTGGTCACCATCCTGCCTATCGTAGCTTTTCAGGAGCCAGCCGGTCACTCCCAGCCATAGGCGCCCAGACACAAAGCCCTGCCCTTTTCCCTGGCAAACCAAAGTAAGCTGCCCCGCTTCTGGATGGCAGATTGCAGGAACCACTTTTCACCATCAAATAGCCCGACTTGGAACTGGTGCCATCTCTGGTCTGGGAACCATGCTGCGTATCGTGGATTCTAAGGAGCCAGCCGGCCACTCCCAGCCACTGGCCCCCAAACACAAACAACGGCGCTTTTCCCTGGAAAACAAAACTCGCCTGCCAAATTTTTAATGGCAGATTGCAGGAGCCACTTGGTACTATCAAACCAGCCCAACTTGGCACTTGTGCCACCATGGGTCTGCTCACCATCCTGCCTATCGTAGCTTTTCAGGAGCCAACCGCTCACTCCCAGCCATAGGCCCCCCGACAAAACCTCGGCCCGTTTCCCTGGCAAACAAAAGTAAGCTGCCCCGCTTCTGGATGGCAGATTGCAGGAGCCACTTTGCACCATCATACTAGCCCGACTTGGCACTGGTGCCACCTTGGGTCTGGGAACCATCCTGCGTATCGTGGATTCTAAGGAGCCAGCCGGCCACTGCCAGCCACAGGCCCCCAAACAGAAACAACGGCGCTTTTCCCTGGAAAACAAAACTCGCCTGCCAAATTTTGACGGCAGATTGTAGGAGCCACTTGGTACTATCAAATCAGCCCAACTTGGGACTGGTGCCACCATGGGTCTGGTCACCATCCTGCCTATCGTAGCTTTTCAGGAGCCAGCCGGTCACTCCCAGCCATAGGCCCCCAGACACAAATCTCGGCCCGTTTCCCTGGCAAACAAAAGTAAGCTGCCCTGCTTCTGGATGGCAGATTGCAGGAACCACTTGGTACTATCAAACCAGCAATACTTGGCACTGGTGCCACCTTGGGTCTGGATACCATGCTGCGTATCGTGGATTCTAAGGAGCCAGCCGGCCACTCCCAGCCACAGGCCACCAAACACAAACAACGGCGCTTTTCCCTGTTAAACAAAACTCTCCTGCCAACTTTTTGATGGCAGATTGCAGGAGCCACTTGGTTTTATCAAATCAGCCCAACTTGGCACTGGTGCCACCATGGGTCTGGTCACCATCCTGCCTATCGTAGCTTTTCAGGAGCCAGCCGGTCACTCCCAGCCATAGGCCCCCAGACAAAAAGCTCGGCCCGTTTCCCTGGCAAACAAAAGTAAGCTACCCCGCTTCTGGATGGCAGATTGCAGGAGCCATTTTGCACCATCAAACTAGCCCGTCTTGGCACTGGTGCCACCTCTGGTCTGGGAACCATCCTGCGTATCGTGGATTCTAATTAGCCAGCCGGCCACTCCCTACCACAGGCCCCCAAACAAAAACAACGGCGCATTTCCCTGGAAAACAAAACTCGCCTACCAACTATTTGATGGCAGATTACAGGAGCCACTTGGTACTATCAAACCAGCCCAACTTGGCACTGGTGCCACCATGGGTCTGGTCACCATCCTGCCTATCGTAGCTTTTCAGGAGCCAGCCGGTCACTCGCAGCCATAGGCCCCCAGACACAATACTCGGCCCGTTTCCCTGGCAAACAAAAGTAAGCTGCCCCGCTTCTGGATGGCAGATTGCAGGAGCCACTTGGTACTATCAAACCAGCCCGACTTGGCACTGGTGCCACCTCTGGTCTGGGACCCATCCTGCGTATCGTGGATTCTAAGGAGCCAGTCGGCCACTCCCAGCCACAGGCCCCCAAACACAAACAACGGCCCGTTTCCGTGGCAAACAAAAGTAAGCTGCCCCGCTTCTGGATGGCAGATTGCAGGAACCACTTGGTAGTATCAAACCAGCACAACTTGGCACTGGTGGCACCTCTTGTCTGGTAACCATGCTGCGTATCGTGGTTTCTAAGGAGCCAGCCGGGCACTCCCAACCACAGGCCCCCAAACACAAACAATGGCGCTTTTCCCTGGAAAACAAAACTCGCCTGCCAACTTTTTGATGGCAGATTGCAGGAGCCACTTGGTACTATCAAACCAGCCCAACTTGGCACTGGTGCCACCATGGGTGTGGTCACCATCCTGCCTATCGTAGCTTTTCAGGAGCAAGCCGGTCGCTCCCTGCCATAGGCCCCGAGACACAAAGCTCGGCCCGTTTCCCTGGCAAACAAAAGTAAGCACCCCTGCTTCTGGATGGCAGATTGCAGGAGCCACTTGGTACTATCAAACCAGCCCGACTAGGCACTGGTGCCACCTCTGGTCTGGGAACCATCCTGCGTATCGTGGATTTTAAGGAGCCAGTCGGCCACTCCCAGCCATACGCCTCCAAACACAAACAACGGTCCGTTTCCCTGGCAAAGAAAAGTAAGCTGCCCCGCTTCTGGATGGCAGATTGCAGGAACCACTTGTTGCCAAGTTGGGGTGGTTTGATAGTACCAAGTGGCTCCTGCAATCTGCCATCAAAAAGTTGGCAAGCGAGTTTTGTACTCCAGGGAAAATCGCCGTTGTTTGTGTTTGGGGGCCTGTGGCTGGGAGTGGCCAGCTGTCTCCTTAGAATCCACGATACGCAGGATGGGTCCCAGACCAGAGGTGGCACCAGTGCCAAGTCGGGCTGGTTTGATGGTGCAAAGTGACTCCTGCAATCTGCCATCCAGAAGCGGGGTAGCTTACTTTTGTTTGCCAGGGAAACGGGCAGAGCTTTGTGTCTGGGGGCCTATGGCTGGGAGTGACCAGCTGGCTCCTGAAAAGCTACGATAGGCAGGATGGTGACCAGACCCATGGTGGCACCAGTGCCAAGTTGGGCTGGTTTGATAGTACCAAGTGGCTCCTGCAATCTGCCATCAAAAAGTTGGCAGGTGAGTTTTGTTTTCCAGGGAAAAGCGCCGTTGTTTTTGTTTGGGGGCCTGTGGCTGGGAGTGGCCAGCTGGCTCCTTAGAATCCACGATACGCAGGATGGTTCCCAGACCAGAGGTGGCACCAGTGCCAAGTTGGGCTGGTTTGATGGTGCAAAGTGGCTCCTGCAATCTGCCATCCAGAAGCGGGGTAGCTTACTTTTGTTTGCCAGGGAAACGGGCCGAGCTTTGTGACTGGGGGCCAATGGCTGGGAGCACCGGCTGGCGCCTGAAAAGCTACGATAGGCAGGATGGTGACCAGACTCATGGTGGCACCAGTGCCAAGTTGGGCTGGTTTGATAGTACCAAGTGGCTCCTGCAATCTGCCATCAAAAAGTTGGCAGGCGAGTTTTGTTTTCCAGGGAAAAGCGCCGTTGTTTGTGTTTGGAGGCCTGTGGCTGGGAGTGGCCGGCTGCCTCCTTTGAACCCAGGATACGCAGGATGGTTCCCAGAGCCAAGGTGGCGTCAGTGCCAAGTTGGGCTGGTTTGATAGTACCAAGTGGCTCCTGCAATCTGCCATCCAGAAGCGGGACAGCTTAATTTTGTTTCCCAGGGAAACGGGCCGAGGTATTTGTCTGGGGGCCTATGGCTGGGAGTGACTGGCTGGCTACTGAAAAGCTACGATAGGCAGGATGGCTACCAGACTCATGGTGGCACCAGTGCCAAGTCGGGCTGGTTTGATAATACTAAATAGCTCCTGCAATATGCCATCCAGACGCGGGGCAGCGGATTTTTGTTTGCTGGAGAAAAGTTCCGTGGTTTTTTTTTGGGGGTATATGGCTGGACGTGGCCGGCTGGCTCCTTAAAAAGCTCGATACGCAGGATTGTTCCCTGACCCAAGGTGGCATCAGTGCCAAGTCGGGCTGTTTTCGTAGTACCAAGTGCGTCGTGCAATTTGCCATCCAGAAGAGGGGCAGTTGAGTTTTGTTTGCCAGAGAAAAGGGCCGTGGTGTATTTTTGGGGGCATATGGTTGAGAGTGGCCGGCTGGCCCCTGAAAATCCACGATAGGCAGGATGGTTCCCAGAACCAAGGTGGCACCAGTGCCATGTTGGCCTGGTTTGATAGTACCATGTGGCTCCTGCAATCTGCCATCCTGAAGCGGGGCAGCTTACTTTTGTTTGCCAGGGAAACGGGCCGAGATATTTGTCTGGGGGCCTATGGCTGGGAGTGAGCGGCTGGCTCCTGAAAAGCTACGATAGGCAGGATGGTGACCAGACCCATGGTGGCACCAGTGCCAAGTTGGGCTGGTTTGATAGTACCAAGTGGCTCCTGCAATCTGCCATCAAAAAGTTGGCAGGCGAGTTTTGTTTTCCAGGGAAAAGCGCCCTTGTTCTTGTTTAGAGGCCTGTGGCTGGGAGTGGCCGGCTGCCTCCTTTGAACCCAGGATACGCAGGATGGTTCCCAGAGCCAAAGTGGCACCAGTGCCAAGTTGGGCTGGTTTGATAATACCAAGTGGCTCCTGCAATCTGCCATCCAGAAGCGGGACAGCTTACTTTTGTTTCCCAGGGAAACGGGCCGAGGTATTTGTCTGGGGGCCTATGGCTGGGAGTGACCGGCTGGCTACTGAAAAGCTACGATAGGCAGGATGGTTACCAGACTCATGGTGGCACCAGTGCCAAGTCGGGCTGGTTTGATAATACTAAATAGCTCCTGAAATCTGCCATTCAGACGCGCGGCAGCGGATTTTTGTTTGCTGGAGAAAAGTTCCGTGGTTTTTTTTTGGGGGTATATGGCCGGACGTGGCTGGCTGGCTCCTTAAAAAGAACGATACGCAGGATTGTTCCCTGACCCAAGGTGGCATCACTGCCAAGTCGGGCTGTTTTCGTAGTACCAAGTGCGTCCTGCAATTTGCCATCCAGAAGAGGGGCAGTTGAGTTTTGTTTGCCAGAGCAAAGGGCCGTGGTATGTGTTTGGGGGCATATGGCTGAGAGTGGCCGGCTGGCCCCTGAAAATCCACGATAGGCAGGATGGTTCCCAGAGCCAAGGTGGCACCAGTGCCATGTTGGCCTGGTTTGATAGTACCATGTGGCTCCTGCAATCTGCCATCCAGAAGCGGGGCAGCTTACTTTTGTTTGCCAGGGAAACGGGCCGAGGTTTGTGTCTGGGGGCCTATGGCTGGGAGTGACCGGCTGGCTCCTGAAAAGCTACGATAGGCAGGATGGTGACCAGACCCAAAGTGGAACCAGTACCAAGTTGGGCTGGTTTGATAGTACCAAGTGGCTCCTGCAATCTGCCATCAAAAAGTTGGCAGGCGAGTTTTGTTTTCCAGGGAAAAGCGCCGTTGTTTTTGTTTAGAGGCCTGTGGCTGGGAGTGGCCGCCTGTCCTCGTAGAATCTACGTTACGCAGCATGGTTCCCAGAGCCAAGGTGGCACGAGGGCCAAGTCGGGCAGGTTTGATAGTACCAAATGCATCCTGCAATCTGCCATCCAAAAGCGGGGCAGTTTACTTTTGTTTGCCAGGGAAACGGGCCGAGGTTTGTGTCTGGGGGCCTATGGCAGGGAGTGACCGTCTGGCTCCTGAAAAGCTACGATAGGCAGGATGTTTACCAGACCCATGGTGGCACCAGTGCCAAGTTGGGCTGATTTGATAGTACCAAGTGGCTCCTGCAATCTGCCATCCAGAATCGGGGCAGCTTACTTTTGTTTTCCAGGGAAACGGGCCGAGATTTGTGTCTGGGGGTCTATGGCTGGGAGTGACCGGCTGGCTCCTGAAAAGCTACGATAGGCAGGATGGTGACCAGACCCATGGTGGCACCAGTGCCAAGTTGGGCTGGTTTGATAGCACCAAGTGGCTCCTGCAATCTGCCATCAAAATGTTGGCAGGCGAGTTTTGTTTTCCAGGGAACAGCGCCGTTGTTTGTGTTTGGGCGCCTGTGGCTCACAGTGGCCGGGTGGCTGCTTAGAATCCACGATACGCAGGATGGTTCCCAGACCCAAGGTGGCACCAGTGCCAAGTCGGGCTGGATTGACACTACCAAGTGGCTCCTGCAATCTGCCATCCAGAATCGGGGCAGCTTAATTTTGTTTGCCAGGGAAACGGTCCGAGGTTTTTGTCTGGGGGCCTATGGCTGAGAGTGACCGGCTGGCTCCTGAAATGCTACAATAGGCAGGATGGTTCCCAGACCCATAGTGGCACCAGTGCCAAGTTGGGATGATTTGATAGTACCAAGTGGCTCCTGCAATCTGCCATCAAAAAGCTGGCAGGCGAGTTTTGTTTTCCAGGGAAAAGCGCCGTTGTTTGTGTTTGGGGGCCTGTGGCTGGGAGTGGCCGGCTGGCTCCTTAGAATCCACGATATGCAGGATTGTTCCCAGACCCAAGGTGGCACCAGTGCCAAGTCGGGCTGGTTTGATGGTGCAAAGTGGCTCCTGCAATCTGCCATCCAGACGCGGGGCAGCGGATTTTTGTTTCCATGAGAAATGATCCGTGGTTTGTTTTTGGGGGTATATGGCTGGGCGTGGCCGGCTGGCTCCTTAAAAAGCTCGATATGCAGGATGCTTCCCTGACACAAGGTGGCACCAGTGCCACGTCGGGCGGTTTTCGTAGTACAAAGTGCGTCCTAAAATTTGCCATCCAGAAGAGGGGCAGTTGAGTTTTGTTTGCCAGAGAAAAGGGCCGTGGTTTGTTTTTGGGGGCATATGGCTGAGAGTGGCCGGCTGGCCCCTGAAAATCCACGATAGGCAGGATGGTTCCCAGACCAGAGGTGTCACCAGTGCCAAGTCGGGCTGGTTTGATAGTACTAAATAGCTCCTGCAATCTGCCATGCAGAAGCGGGGCAGCTTACTTTTGTTTGCCAGGGAAAAGGGCCGAGGTTTGTGTTTGGGGGCCTATGGCTGCGAGTGACCGGCTGGCTCCTGAAAAGCTACGATAGGCAGGATGGTGACCAGACCCATGGTGGCACCAGTGCCAAGTTGGGCTGCTTTGATAGTACCAAGTGGCTCCGGCAATCTGCCATCAAAAAGTTGGCAGGCGAGTTTTGTTTTCCAGGGAAAAGCGCCGTTGTTTGTGTTTGGGGGCCTGTGGCTGGGAGTGGCCAGCTGGCTCCTTAGAACCCACGATACGCAGGATGGTTCCCAGACCAGAGGTGGCACCAGTGCCAAGTTGGGCTGGTTTGATGGTGCAAAGTGGCTCCTGCAATCTGCCATCCAGAAGCGGGGAAGCTTACTTTTGTTTGCCAGGGAAACGGGCCGAAATATTTGTCTAGGGGCCTCTGGCTGGGGGTGGCTGGCTGGCACCTGAAAAGCTACGATAGGCAGGATGGTGACCAGACCCATGGTGGCACCAGTGCCAAGTTGCGCTGGTTTGATAGTACCAAGTGGCTCCTGCAATCTGCCATCAAATGTTTGGCAGGCGAGTTTTGTTTTCCAGGGAAAAGCGCCGTTGTGTGTGTTTTGGGGCCTGTGGCTGGGAGTGGCCAGCTGGCTCCTAAGAATCCACGATACGCAGGATGGTTCCCAGACCCAAGGTGGCACCAGTGCCAAGTCGGGCTGGTTTGTTACTACCAAGTGGTTCCTGCAATCTGCCATCCAGAAGCGGGGCAGCTGAATTTTGTTTGCCAGAGAAAAAGGCTGTTGTTTGTGTTTCGGGGCCTGTGGCTGGGAGTGGCCGGCTGGCTCCTGAAAATCCATGATACGCAGCATGGTTCCCAGACCCAAGGTGGCACCAGTGCCAAGTAGGGCTGGTTTCATAGTACCCAGTGTCTCCTGCAATCTGCCATCCAGAAGCGGGGCAGTTGAGTTTTGTTTTCCAGAGAAAAGGGCCGTGGTTTGTGTTTGGGGCCTATGGCTGAGAGTGACCAGCTGGCCCCTGAAAATCCACGATAGGAAGGATGGTTCCCAGATCCAAGGTGGCAGCAGTGCCATGTTGTGCTGGTGTGATAGTCCCAAGTGGCTCCTGCAATCTGCCATCCAGAAGCGGGGCAGCTGAATTTTGTTTGCCAGAGAAAAAGGCTGTGGTTTTTGTTTGGGGGCCTGTGGCTGGGAGTGGCCGGCTGGCTCTTGAACATCCATGATACGCAGCATGGTTCCCAGACCCAAGGTGGCACCAGAGCCAAGTGGGGCTGGTTTCACAGTGTCAAGTGCCTCCTGCAATCTCCCATCCAGAAGCGGGGCAGCTGAGTTTTGTTTGCCTGTGAAACGGGCCGTTGTTTTTGATTGGGGTCTGTGGCCGAGAGTGTTCGGCTGGCTCCTGACAACCCACAATACGCAGGATGGTTCCCAGACCCAAGGTGGCACCAGTGCCAAGTCGGGCTGGTTTGATAGTACCAAGTGGCTCCTGCAATCTGCCATCCAGAAGCGGTGCAGTTGAGTTTTGTTTGCCAGAGAAAAGGGCCGTGGGTTGTGTTTGGGGGCATATGGCTGGGAGTGGCCGGCTGTCTCATTAAAAAGATCGATACGCAGGATGGTTCCCAGACCCAAGGTGGCACCAGTGCCAAGTCGGGCTGTTTTTATAGTACCAAGTGCGTCCTGCAATTTGCCATCCAGGAGAGGGGCAGTGGAGTTTTGTTTGCCAGAGAATAGCGCAGATGTTTGTGTTTGGGGGCTTGTGGCTGGGAGTGGCCGACTGGCGCCTTAGAATCTGTGTTACGCAGCATGGTTCCCAGACCAGAGGTGGCACCAGTGCCAAGTTGGGCTGGTTTGATAGTACCAAGTGGCTCCTGCAATCTGCCATCCAGAAGCGGGGCAGCTTACTTTTGTTTGCCAGGGAAACGGGCCGAGGTTTGTGACTTGGGACCTAAGGCTGGGAGTGACCGGCTGGCTCCTGGAAAGCTACAATAGGCAGGATGGTGACCAGACCCATGGTGGCACCAGTGCCAAGTTGGGCTGGTTTGATAGTACCAAGTAGCTCCTGCAATATGCCATCAAAAAGTTGGCAGGCGAGTTTTGTTTTCCAGGGAAAAGCGCCGTTGTTTGTATTTGGGGGCTTGTGGCTGGGAGTGGCCGGCTCGCTCCTTTGAACCCACGATACGCAGGATGGTTCCCAGACCCAAGGTGGCACCAGTGCCAAGTCGGGCTGGTTTGTTAGTACCAAGTGGTTCCTGCAATCTGCCATCCAGAAGCGGGGCAGCTTAATTTTGTTTGCCAGGGAAACGGGCCGTGGGTTTTGTATGGGGGCCTATGGCTGAGAGTGGCCGGCTGGCTCCTGAAAATCCACGCTAGGCAGCATGGTTCCCAGATGCAAGGTGGCACCAGTGCCAAGTCGGGCTGGTTTGATGGTGCAAAGTGGCTCCTGCAATCTGCCATCCAGAAGCGGGGCAGCTGATTTTTGTTTGCCAGAGAAAAATTCCGTGGATTGTTTTTGGGGGCATATTGCTTGGAGTGGCCGGCTGGCTCCTTAAAATGCTCGATACGCATGATGGTTCCCAGGTCCAAGGTGTCACCACTACCAAGTCGGCCTGCGGTTTTAGTATCAAGTTCATCCTGCAATTTGCCATCCAGAAGAGGGGCAGTTGAGTTTTGTTTGCCAGAGAAACGGGCCGAGGTTTCTGTTTGGGGACATATGGCTGAGAGTGGCCGGGTGGCCCCTGAATATCCACGATACACAGCATGGTTCCCAGATCAGAGGTGGCACCAGTGCCAAGTCGGGCTGGTTTGATAGTCCCAAGTGTCTCCTGCAATCTGCCATCCAGAAGCGGGGCAGCTTACTTTTGTTTGCCAGAGAAATAGGCCTAGGTTTTTGTCTGGGGGCCTATGGCTAGGAGTGGCCGGCTGGCTCCTAAGAATCCACGATACGCAGGATGTTTCCCAGACCCAAGGTGGCACCAGTGCCAAGTCGGGCTGGTTTGATAGTACCAAGTGGCTCCTGCAAACTCCATCAAAATGTTGGCAGACGTGTTTTGTTTTCCAGGGAACAGCGCCGTTGATTTTGTTTGGGGACCTGTGGCTGGGAGTGGCCGGCTGGCTCCTTAGAATCCACGATACGCAGGATGGTTCCCAGACCCAAGGTGGCACCAGTGCCAAGTCGGGCTGGTTTGATTACACCAAGTGGCTCCTACAATCTGCCATCCAGAAGTGAGGCAGCTAAGTTTTGTTTGCCAGAAAAAAGGGCCGTGGTTTTTGTTGGGGGCCTGTGGCTGGGAGTAGCCGGCTGGCTCCTTAAAATCCACGATAGGCTGGATGGTTCCCAGACCCAAGGTGGCACCAGTGCCAAGTTGGTCTGGTTTGATAGTACCAAGTGGCTCCTGCAATCTGCCATCCAGAAGCGGGGCAGCTTACTTTTGTTTGCCAGAGAAATAAGCCTAGGTTTTTGTTTGGGGGCCTGTGGCTAGGAGTGGCCGGCTGGCTCCTAAGAATCCACGATACGCAGGATGTTTCCCAGACCCAAGGTGGCACCAGTGCCAAGTCGGGCTGGTTTGATAGTACCAAGTGGCTCCTGCAAACTCCATCAAAAAGTTGGCAGGCGTGTTTTGTTTTCCAGGGAACAGCGCCGTTGATTTTGTTTGGGGGCCTGTGGCTGGGAGTGGCCGGCTGGCTCCTTAGAATCCACGATACGCAGGATGGTTCCCAGACCCAAGGTGGCACCAGTGCCAAGTCGGGCTGGTTTGATTACACCAAGTGGCTCCTGCAATCTGCCATCCAGAAGTGAGGCAGCTAAGTTTTGTTTGCCAGAAAAAAGGGCCGTGGTTTTTGTTGGGGGCCTGTGGCTGGGAGTGGCCGGCTGGCTCCTTAGAATCCACCATACGCAGGATGGTTCCCAGACCCAAGGTGGCACCAGTGCCAAGTCGGGCTGGTTTGATAGTCCCAAGTGGCTCCTGCAATCTGCCATCCAGACGGGGGGCAGCGGATTTTTGTTTGCCAGGGAAACGGGCCGTGGGTTTTGTATGGGTGCCTATAGCTGAGAGTGGCCGGCTGGCTCCTGAAAATCCACGCTAGGCAGCATGGTTCCCAGATGCAAGGTGGCACCAGTGCCAAGTCGGGCTGGTTTGATGGTGCAAAGTGGCTCCTGCAATCTGCCATCCAGAAGCGGGGCAGCTGATTTTTGTTTGCCAGAGAAAAATTCCGTGGATTGTTTTTGGGGGCATATTGCTGGGAGTGGCCGGCTGGCTCCTTAAAATGCTCGATACGCATGATGGTTCCCAGGTCCAAGGTGTCACCACTACCAAGTCGGCCTGCGGTTTTAGTATCAAGTTCATCCTGCAATTTGCCATCCAGAAGAGGGGCAGTTGAGTTTTGTTTGCCAGAGAAACGGGCCGAGGTTTCTGTTTGGGGACATATGGCTGAGAGTGGCCGGCTGGCCCCTGAATATCCACGATACACAGCATGGTTCCCAGATCCAAGGTGGCACCAGTGCCAAGTTGGGCTGGTTTGATAGTACCAAGTGTCTCCTGCAATCTGCCATCCAGAAGCGGGGCAGCTTACTTTTGTTTGCCAGAGAAATAGGCCTAGGTTTTTGTCTGGGGGCCTGTGGCTAGGAGTGGCCGGCTGGCTCCTAAGAATCCACGATACGCAGGATGTTTCCCAGACCCAAGGTGGCACCAGTGCCAAGTCGGGCTGGTTTGATAGTACCAAGTGGCTCCTGCAAACTCCATCAAAATGTTGGCAGACGTGTTTTATTTTCCAGGGAACAGCGCCGTTGATTTTGTTTGGGGACCTGTGGCTGGGAGTGGCCGGCTGGCTCCTTAGAATCCACGATACGCAGGATGGTTCCCAGACCCAAGGTGGCACCAGTACCAAGACGGGCTGGTTTGATTACACCAAGTGGCTCCTGCAATCTGCCATCCAGAAGTGAGGCAGCTAAGTTTTGTTTGCCAGAAAAAAGGGCCGTGGTTTTTGTTGGGGGCCTGTGGCTGGGAGTAGCCGGCTGGCTCCTTAAAATCCACGATAGGCTGGATGGTTCCCAGACCCAAGGTGGCACCAGTGCCAAGTCGGGCTGGTTTGATAGTACCAAGTGGCTCCTGCAATCTGCCATCCAGAAGCGGTGCAGTTGAGTTTTGTTTGCCAGAGAAAAGGGCCGTGGGTTGTGTTTGGGGGCATATGGCTGGGAGTGGCCGGCTGTCTCATTAAAAAGATCGATACGCAGGATGGTTCCCAGAACCAAGGTGGCACCAGTGCCAAGTCGGGCTGTTTTTATAGTACCAAGTGCGTCCTGCAATTTGCCATCCAGAAGAGGGGCAGTGGAGTTTTGTTTGCCAGAGAATAGCGCCGTTGTTTGTGTTTGGGGGCTTGTGGCTGGGAGTGGCCGACTGGCGCCTTAGAATCTGTGTTACGCAGCATGGTTCCCAGACCAGAGGTGGCACCAGTTCCAAGTTGGGCTGGTTTGATAGTACCAAGTGGCTCCTGCAATCTGCCATCCAGAAGCGGGGCAGCTTACTTTTGTTTGCCAGGGAAACGGGCCGAGGTTTGTGACTGGGGACCTATGGCTGGGAGTGACCGGCTGGCTCCTGGAAAGCTACAATAGGCAGGATGGTGACCAGACCCATGGTGGCACCAGTGCCAAGTTGGGCTGGTTTGATAGTACCAAGTGGCTCCTGCAATCTGCCATCAAAAAGTTGGCAGGCGAGTTTTGTTTTCCAGGGAAAAGCGCCGTTGTTTGTATTTGGGGGCCTGTGGCTGGGAGTGGCCAGCTGGCTCCTTTGAACCCACGATACGCAGGATGGTTCCCAGACCCAAGGTGGCACCAGTGCCAAGTCGGGCTGGTTTGATACTACCAAGTGCGTCCTGCAATCTGCCATCCAGAAGCGGGGCAGCTTAATTTTGTTTGCCAGGGAAACGGGCCGTGGGTTTTGTTTGGGGGCCTATGGCTGAGAGTGGCCGGCTGGCTCCTGAAAATCCACGCTAGGCAGCATGGTTCCCAGATGCAAGGTGGCACCAGTGCCAAGTCGGGCTGGTTTGATGGTGCAAAGTGGCTCCTGCAATCTGCCATCCAGAAGCGGGACAGCTGATTTTTGTTTGCCAGAGAAAAATTCCGTGGATTGTTTTTGGGGGCATATTGCTGGGAGTGGCCGGCTGGCTCCTTAAAATGCTCGATACGCATGATGGTTCCCAGGTCCAAGGTGTCACCACAACCAAGTCGGCCTGCGGTTTTAGTATCAAGTTCATCCTGCAATTTGCCATCCAGAAGAGGGGCAGTTGAGTTTTGTTTGCCAGAGAAACGGGCCGAGGTTTCTGTTTGGGGACATATGGCTGAGAGTGGCCGGCTGGCCCCTGAATATCCACGATACACAGCATGGTTCCCAGATCCAAGGTGGCACCAGTGCCAAGTTGGGCTGGTTTGATAGTACCAAGTGTCTCCTGCAATCTGCCATCCAGAAGCGGGGCAGCTTACTTTTGTTTGCCAGAGAAATAGGCCTAGGTTTTTGTTTGGGGGCCTGTGGCTAGGAGTGGCCGGCTGGCTCCTAAGAATCCACGATACGCAGGATGTTTCCCAGACCCAAGGTGGCACCAGTGCCAAGTCGGGCTGGTTTGATAGTACCAAGTGGCTCCTGCAAACTCCATCAAAAAGTTGGCAGGCGTGTTTTGTTTTCCAGGGAACAGCGCCGTTGATTTTGTTTGGGGGCCTGTGGCTGGGAGTGGCCGGCTGGCTCCTTAGAATCCACGATACGCAGGATGGTTCCCAGACCCAAGGTGGCACCAGTGCCAAGTCGGGCTGGTTTGATTACACCAAGTGGCTCCTGCAATCTGCCATCCAGAAGCGGGGCAGCTGACTTTTGTTTGCCAGGGAAATGGGCCGTTGTTTGTGTTTGGGGGCCTGTGGCTGGGAGTGTTCGGCTGGTTCCTGAATATGTACGATACGCAGGATTGTTCCCAGACCCAAGGTGGCACCAGTGCCAAGTCGGGCTGGTTTGATGGTGCAAAGTGGCTCCTGCAATCTGCCATCCAGACGCGGGGCAGCGGATTTTTGTTTCCATGAGAAATGGTCCGTGGTTTGTTTTTGGGGGTATATGGCTGGGCGTGGCCGGCTGGCTCCTTAAAAAGCTCGATATGCAGGATGGTTCCCTGACACAAGGTGGCACCAGTGCCACGTCGGGCGGTTTTCGTAGTACAAAGTGCGTCCTAAAATTTGCCATCCAGAAGAGGGGCAGTTGAGTTTTGTTTGCCAGAGAAAAGGTCCGTGGTTTGTTTTTGGGGGCATATGGCTGAGAGTGGCTGGCTGGCCCCTGAAAATCCACGATACACAGGATGGTTCCCAGATCCAAGGTGGCACCTGTGCCAAGTCGGGCTGATTTGATAGTACTAAGTAGCTCCTGCAATCTGCCATCCAGAAGCGGGGCAGCTTACTTTTGTTTGCCAGGGAAACGGGCCGAGGTTTGTGTTTGGGGGCCTATGGCTGAGAGTGACCGGCTGGCTCCTGAAAAGCTACAATAGGCAGGATGGTGACCAGACCCATGGTGGCACCAGTGCCAAGTTGGGCTGGTTTGATAGTACCAAGTGGTTCCTGCAATCTGCCATCCAGAAGCAGGGCAGCTGAGTTTTGTTTGCCAGAGAAAAGGGCATTGGTTTGTGTTTGGGGGCATATGGCTGGGTGTGGCCAGCTGGCTCCTTAAAATGCACGATATGCAACATGGCTCCCAGACCCAAGGTGGCACCAGTGCCAAGTTGGGCTGGTTTGATAGTACCAAGTGGCTCCTGCAATCTTCCATGATCACGTGGAGAAATACTTTCTGGTTTCAGCCTCATGCTCTTTCTTCTCTCCCTCAACTTCTCTATCACCTCTCATCTGGTTCACATGCGCTGTCTTCAAGGTCCACAGGCTACTTTTCACAGAATCTTCTGGCCTGATGAAGTAAGAATGATGAATAGAACAGAGCTGGGATCTATTTTCCAGTTTGGATAAAATGCATTCTGCACACAAATCCAAGGAGAACGGGCTGCCCCGATGCCCAGAAAATCTTTCACTCCTGCTAGTGTTCTACGTCAACCGCAACTTAGTCTGAAAGAAAAGCTTTTTCTCTGAGAGCATCTGAGAGGTTTGCATGAAGCACTGATATCTGACATATGCAATTTTGAATAGGAGAGGAAAAAGAAAATGGCAAGGAGTTTTTAATTTTAGTGGTTTCAATTTTAATTTCCGTGCACTTTTTCAAAACTTGTCAGCTCAAATGCCCATCAACATCTTTTAGTCATCTGTAAGTCAGTATTCATATAAAATGTGCTTCAAATCCAAAGAATTTCAAATTTGCACTCCAAGCTTCTATGCCTAGATTTATGATTTCCTACACATATTAGATGAAAGGAAGGCCTTTTTTACTGTGGGAGTGCTGGAACACTGGAACAGGTTGCCCAGAGAAGTTGTGGGTGTCCCATCCCTGAAAGTATTCAAGGTCACCTTGGACGGGGCTTGGAGCAGCAACAAAGGAGAAGCTTGATGGTAGAGAAACAAAGTTGGACTATAGAAGAAACTCGGATTGAAGTATAGGATCAAGTTTTCTCTCAGCTCTTGGGGTAAATTCAAAGTTGTACAAAATGACATTTATCTGTGCTATTCACTACTGTAACAGAAAGTTTCATGAAAACTGTACAGAAGATAGTAAATTTTAAAAGAGATAAGAATTACAGCATAAAATCCATGGGATAGGTTACAACATGAGACACTCTCTAAGAGAAAATCTCTGTGTTTCAGCACTTCATCGGGGTAAGATTTCATGAAGTGCCAAAGAAGGCGGCAAAATATCATTCGGGACATTATTTACTGGAATTCAGCCTGGCCATTAGTAGGAACTGCCTTTGAACATATCATGTAGATATACCACACACACTTTCCCTTCACTGAAAAATTACTGTTTACAACAAATAAGCAATTGACGATCAAAATTGATTGAAAGCATCTTAAACATGTCAAGTATTTCATTGTAGATGATCTGTGATCCAAATGCTTCTTCCACCTTCGAGAGGGACAGAAGAATTCTTCCATATCATGATGGTTTAAAATTGTATCAACCAATGTTTTCTGCTGAAAAGATATCATCTATTTTTTTCTATTTTTGGAAGAAAATATTCCTAGACATACAACAGGTGAGAACTAAGTAATTTTAAAGAAACAAATGAAATGAAAATATTCTGTAAATAGAATGAAATGAAAAGCTGTGTTTTAAATAGGAGCTAAATATTAAACAGAATTTTTGTACCAGGCATTTGAATTACTGCACCAGCTCTTTTGCCCATCAAGAGAGGCATTTAGCATTTCAGTCTTTTCCAAGGTGTTCATGATCTGCTATGCTGATCTCTGTGTGTGCCTAGGTGTGTGTGGAGGGGGGGGCATATGAAGGGGAGTGTGTATGTTTGCTTTACAATTGTTGTGGCAGATTCATGCCTCAGCTCCACATTTTGTTTTAAAAAGGTCACACCGAGTGGATATGAAGTTTACTATCAACAAGAGATCGATTCCCAAATCATCCATTTGACTCTCCCTTATAAATCATGTGCTTTGTTGCATATTTTATCAAATATACTTTCAAGCCAGATGGAGGAAGGAGGATGTGGGAATCCCTCCACCATCTTGCAACTTTTATGTAAGTAGGTTTTCAAGAAAATCATCATTTCTCTTTTAAATATGTCTGGAACAGGCATGATGGTAGTGTCAACCTGTTGGAGTTTTTGTTGCTGGAAGAAGTTGTACAAAAGGATTGGTTTTTACATTGACCAGTTACTGAATCAAGCGCAGGAATACATTGGAAATTTAGCTGGGGGTTCCTTTTCCCAGCAGACTACTTCTAGAACGAGCTTGTACACTGAAGCTGACTCTTTTGCTCTCTTTTTGTTTCTTTCCTATTTTCTTGGCTTCTTTGCCACTATCTAGACAATTTTGGAACTTTGTTCCCAACTAAAATGGTTTCAATAGTCTGATTGTGATCATACATTTTTACAAGGAATTTTTAAAATCTTTCCTCGAGTCCAGAAAGTCAAGGACTTAGATCTTTTTCTTCCCTTATCAATATTGCCATGAAATTGATAAATAAAGACCAACTCTTTATTTTTGTTTTTAACCCACGTAGATAATTCCCATCCATTAATCCATTTTGTGGACCAATAGCTGCCATTCTGATGGAAGCTGTCACTTCTTAACAATAGGCATTCTGTGACTATGTTGACTGCACTTTGGGTGAAGATCCTAACTGGTCTTAGATATACATAGGGAGAAATTTGCTCAGCCAGTGTCAGTCTTAAGCATGCGTATCAGAAGATCTTTCTAGAGCTGGGAATTTTCCCATGAAAGGGATTCAGTTAGGGAAGAGACACTTGTGCCAGAGTTTTACATTCTTCTTGAACACTGCTTAAGGAACTTAGATGCCATGTCCATTTGGATCTCTGTCTGCACAGAACTTTGTCATGCCAGCGCTTTGAAATGCATCTTGAAGAGAATTCACTAGCACAGAATGAAAGAGAGTGGAAGGGGTTGGTGGGGCTAACCAGGCCCAACCCCCCTGCCTAAACCAGGATACCTAGAGCCTCTTGCCCAGGATTCTATCTGGGTGTACTTTTAATGTCTTCAAAGATCCAGGCTCCACAATCTTTCTGGGCAGTCTGTGCCGTGGTTCAGTCACCCTGACAGTAAAGAAACATTTACTGATGTTCAAAGGCAATCTCCTGTATTTCAGTGTGTGCCCACTGCCTCTTGTCTTTTCCCTCAGCATCACTGAAAAGACACTGATTCCCTCCCCTTTGCACTATTGCTTCCATATGTATGTGTGATGCCATGTAGAGGTATGTCAAAAACCTCCCTGAAGCCCAGGCAGATAATATTCCCTTCATCTACCAGTCAAGTTGATTCATCAGAGGAGTTTAAAGTGATGTTCAGCATGAAATTCCCCTGAAAAATCATGCTAACTACATTATTTGGTCATCTGTCATGTGCCTGGCAAGGATTTCCAGGAAGAGCTGCTTCATCAACTTCCTGGGGATAAAAAAGAGGCTGGCTGGTTTGTACTATGGCGAGTCCTCTTAATTGCCTTTTTTGAAGATGGGTGTCATTTGCTAACATCCACTCTTTAGCTCCTCTTCTCATCTACACCTCGGCAAAAAGCTTTTCCACTATGTCTGGCTAGGAAAAACTGTGCCAGCACAGAAAACATCTCCCATCGTGTTCTAGAAGTTGCACGGATGTCTGCCAAGTGTTTGGCAGGAAGAAAAGAAAAGTTGTCCAAAACAGCTTCCAATCGAATGTTCCTGTGATTGGAAAAGTCAGGAGAGTGCAAAGGTACTGTTTTCTATCAGTTGGCAAGATGCGCACACAATCCCAGTGTTGTACAGCTTGCTTCTTCACCTTCCCGAAGCTGCCGCTCTCGCCGGCTGCCGGAGCCCAAGAAGCGGCTTCTTCGCGCAAAGACGATTGTGCCGCTCACAGGGCTCTCCTTAGCGCGGCTTCTGCCGAAAGACGCCCGGCAGCGGCTCTTACCTCCGGAGAGCATCCTACCTTCGTCTTTAGCTCCTCTTCTCATCTACACCTCGGCAAAACGCTTTTCCACTATGTCTGGCTAGGAAAAACTGTGCCAGCACAGAAAACATCTCCCATCGTGTTCTAGAAGTTGCACGGATGTCTGCCAAGTGTTTGGCAGGAAGAAAAGAAAAGTTGTCCAAAACAGCTTCCAATCGAATGTTCCTGTGATTGGAAAAGTCAGGAGAGTGCAAAGGTACTGTTTTCTATCAGTTGGCAAGGTGCGCACACAATCCCAGTGTTGTACAGCTTGCTTCTTCACCTTCCCGAAGCTGCCGCTCTCGCCGGCTGCCGGAGCCCAAGAAGCGGCTTCTTCGCGCAAAGACGATTGTGCCGCTCACAGTGCTCTCCTTAGCGCGGCTTCTGCCGAAAGACGCCCGGCAGCGGCTCTTACCTCCGGAGAGCATCCTACCTTCGTCTTTAGCTCCTCTTCTCATCTACACCTCGGCAAAACGCTTTTCCACTATGTCTGGCTAGGAAAAACTGTGCCAGCACAGAAAACATCTCCCATCGTGTTCTAGAAGTTGCACGGATGTCTGCCAAGTGTTTGGCAGGAAGAAAAGAAAAGTTGTCCAAAACAGCTTCCAATCGAATGTTCCTGTGATTGGAAAAGTCAGGAGAGTGCAAAGGTACTGTTTTCTATCAGTTGGCAAGGTGCGCACACAATCCCAGTGTTGTACAGCTTGCTTCTTCACCTTCCCGAAGCTGCCGCTCTCGCCGGCTGCCGGAGCCCAAGAAGCGGCTTCTTCGCGCAAAGACGATTGTGCCGCTCACAGTGCTCTCCTTAGCGCGGCTTCTGCCGAAAGACGCCCGGCAGCGGCTCTTACCTCCGGAGAGCATCCTACCTTCGTCTTTAGCTCCTCTTCTCATCTACACCTCGGCAAAACGCTTTTCCACTATGTCTGGCTAGGAAAAACTGTGCCAGCACAGAAAACATCTCCCATCGTGTTCTAGAAGTTGCACGGATGTCTGCCAAGTGTTTGGCAGGAAGAAAAGAAAAGTTGTCCAAAACAGCTTCCAATCGAATGTTCCTGTGATTGGAAAAGTCAGGAGAGTGCAAAGGTACTGTTTTCTATCAGTTGGCAAGATGCGCACACAATCCCAGTGTTGTACAGCTTGCTTCTTCACCTTCCCGAAGCTGCCGCTCTCGCCGGCTGCCGGAGCCCAAGAAGCGGCTTCTTCGCGCAAAGACGATTGTGCCGCTCACAGGGCTCTCCTTAGCGCGGCTTCTGCCGAAAGATGCCCGGCAGCGGCTCTTACCTCCGGAGAGCATCCTACCTTCGTCTTTAGCTCCTCTTCTCATCTACACCTCGGCAAAACGCTTTTCCACTATGTCTGGCTAGGAAAAACTGTGCCAGCACAGAAAACATCTCCCATCGTGTTCTAGAAGTTGCACGGATGTCTGCCAAGTGTTTGGCAGGAAGAAAAGAAAAGTTGTCCAAAACAGCTTCCAATCGAATGTTCCTGTGATTGGAAAAGTCAGGAGAGTGCAAAGGTACTGTTTTCTATCAGTTGGCAAGGTGCGCACACAATCCCAGTGTTGTACAGCTTGCTTCTTCACCTTCCCGAAGCTGCCGCTCTCGCCGGCTGCCGGAGCCCAAGAAGCGGCTTCTTCGCGCAAAGACGATTGTGCCGCTCACAGTGCTCTCCTTAGCGCGGCTTCTGCCGAAAGACGCCCGGCAGCGGCTCTTACCTCCGGAGAGCATCCTACCTTCGTCTTTAGCTCCTCTTCTCATCTACACCTCGGCAAAACGCTTTTCCACTATGTCTGGCTAGGAAAAACTGTGCCAGCACAGAAAACATCTCCCATCGTGTTCTAGAAGTTGCACGGATGTCTGCCAAGTGTTTGGCAGGAAGAAAAGAAAAGTTGTCCAAAACAGCTTCCAATCGAATGTTCCTGTGATTGGAAAAGTCAGGAGAGTGCAAAGGTACTGTTTTCTATCAGTTGGCAAGGTGCGCACACAATCCCAGTGTTGTACAGCTTGCTTCTTCACCTTCCCGAAGCTGCCGCTCTCGCCGGCTGCCGGAGCCCAAGAAGCGGCTTCTTCGCGCAAAGACGATTGTGCCGCTCACAGTGCTCTCCTTAGCGCGGCTTCTGCCGAAAGACGCCCGGCAGCGGCTCTTACCTCCGGAGAGCATCCTACCTTCGTCTTTAGCTCCTCTTCTCATCTACACCTCGGCAAAACGCTTTTCCACTATGTCTGGCTAGGAAAAACTGTGCCAGCACAGAAAACATCTCCCATCGTGTTCTAGAAGTTGCACGGATGTCTGCCAAGTGTTTGGCAGGAAGAAAAGAAAAGTTGTCCAAAACAGCTTCCAATCGAATGTTCCTGTGATTGGAAAAGTCAGGAGAGTGCAAAGGTACTGTTTTCTATCAGTTGGCAAGGTGCGCACACAATCCCAGTGTTGTACAGCTTGCTTCTTCACCTTCCCGAAGCTGCCGCTCTCGCCGGCTGCCGGAGCCCAAGAAGCGGCTTCTTCGCGCAAAGACGATTGTGCCGCTCACAGGGCTCTCCTTAGCGCGGCTTCTGCCGAAAGACGCCCGGCAGCGGCTCTTACCTCCGGAGAGCATCCTACCTTCGTCTTTAGCTCCTCTTCTCATCTACACCTCGGCAAAACGCTTTTCCACTATGTCTGGCTAGGAAAAACTGTGCCAGCACAGAAAACATCTCCCATCGTGTTCTAGAAGTTGCACGGATGTCTGCCAAGTGTTTGGCAGGAAGAAAAGAAAAGTTGTCCAAAACAGCTTCCAATCGAATGTTCCTGTGATTGGAAAAGTCAGGAGAGTGCAAAGGTACTGTTTTCTATCAGTTGGCAAGGTGCGCACACAATCCCAGTGTTGTACAGCTTGCTTCTTCACCTTCCCGAAGCTGCCGCTCTCGCCGGCTGCCGGAGCCCAAGAAGCGGCTTCTTCGCGCAAAGACGATTGTGCCGCTCACAGGGCTCTCCTTAGCGCGGCTTCTGCCGAAAGACGCCCGGCAGCGGCTCTTACCTCCGGAGAGCATCCTACCTTCGTCTTTCGCGTCTTTTGTAGTCTACATCTTAGCAAAACGCTTTTCCACTATGTCTGGCTAGGAAAAACTGTGCCAGCACAGAAAACATCTCCCATCGTGTTCTAGAAGTTGCACGGATGTCTGCCAAGTGTTTGGCAGGAAGAAAAGAAAAGTTGTCCAAAACAGCTTCCAATCGAATGTTCCTGTGATTGGAAAAGTCAGGAGAGTGCAAAGGTACTGTTTTCTATCAGTTGGCAAGATGCGCACACAATCCCAGTGTTGTACAGCTTGCTTCTTCACCTTCCCGAAGCTGCCGCTCTCGCCGGCTGCCGGAGCCCAAGAAGCGGCTTCTTCGCGCAAAGACGATTGTGCCGCTCACAGGGCTCTCCTTAGCGCGGCTTCTGCCGAAAGACGCCCGGCAGCGGCTCTTACCTCCGGAGAGCATCCTACCTTCGTCTTTCGCGTCTTTTGTAGTCTACATCTTAGCAAAACGCTTTTCCACTATGTCTGGCTAGGAAAAACTGTGCCAGCACAGAAAACATCTCCCATCGTGTTCTAGAAGTTGCACGGATGTCTGCCAAGTGTTTGGCAGGAAGAAAAGAAAAGTTGTCCAAAACAGCTTCCAATCGAATGTTCCTGTGATTGGAAAAGTCAGGAGAGTGCAAAGGTACTGTTTGCTATCAGTTGGCAAGGTGCGCACACAATCCCAGTGTTGTACAGCTTGCTTCTTCACCTTCCCGAAGCTGCCGCTCTCGCCGGCTCCCGGAACCGAAGAAGCGGCTTCTTCGCGCAAAGACGATTGTGCCGCTCACAGGGCTCTCCTTAGCGCGGCTTCTGCCGAAAGACGCCCGGCAGCGGCTCTTACCTCCGGAGAGCATCCTACCTTCGTCTTTCGCGTCTTTTGTAGTCTACATCTTAGCAAAACGCTTTTCCACTATGTCTGGCTAGGAAAAACTGTGCCAGCACAGAAAACATCTCCCATCGTGTTCTAGAAGTTGCACGGATGTCTGCCAAGTGTTTGGCAGGAAGAAAAGAAAAGTTGTCCAAAACAGCTTCCAATCGAATGTTCCTGTGATTGGAAAAGTCAGGAGAGTGCAAAGGTACTGTTTTCTATCAGTTGGCAAGGTGCGCACACAATCCCAGTGTTGTACAGCTTGCTTCTTCACCTTCCCGAAGCTGCCGCTCTCGCCGGCTGCCGGAGCCCAAGAAGCGGCTTCTTCGCGCAAAGACGATTGTGCCGCTCACAGTGCTCTCCTTAGCGCGGCTTCTGCCGAAAGACGCCCGGCAGCGGCTCTTACCTCCGGAGAGCATCCTACCTTCGTCTTTAGCTCCTCTTCTCATCTACACCTCGGCAAAACGCTTTTCCACTATGTCTGGCTAGGAAAAACTGTGCCAGCACAGAAAACATCTCCCATCGTGTTCTAGAAGTTGCACGGATGTCTGCCAAGTGTTTGGCAGGAAGAAAAGAAAAGTTGTCCAAAACAGCTTCCAATCGAATGTTCCTGTGATTGGAAAAGTCAGGAGAGTGCAAAGGTACTGTTTTCTATCAGTTGGCAAGGTGCGCACACAATCCCAGTGTTGTACAGCTTGCTTCTTCACCTTCCCGAAGCTGCCGCTCTCGCCGGCTGCCGGAGCCCAAGAAGCGGCTTCTTCGCGCAAAGACGATTGTGCCGCTCACAGGGCTCTCCTTAGCGCGGCTTCTGCCGAAAGACGCCCGGCAGCGGCTCTTACCTCCGGAGAGCATCCTACCTTCGTCTTTAGCTCCTCTTCTCATCTACACCTCGGCAAAACGCTTTTCCACTATGTCTGGCTAGGAAAAACTGTGCCAGCACAGAAAACATCTCCCATCGTGTTCTAGAAGTTGCACGGATGTCTGCCAAGTGTTTGGCAGGAAGAAAAGAAAAGTTGTCCAAAACAGCTTCCAATCGAATGTTCCTGTGATTGGAAAAGTCAGGAGAGTGCAAAGGTACTGTTTTCTATCAGTTGGCAAGGTGCGCACACAATCCCAGTGTTGTACAGCTTGCTTCTTCACCTTCCCGAAGCTGCCGCTCTCGCCGGCTGCCGGAGCCCAAGAAGCGGCTTCTTCGCGCAAAGACGATTGTGCCGCTCACAGGGCTCTCCTTAGCGCGGCTTCTGCCGAAAGACGCCCGGCAGCGGCTCTTACCTCCGGAGAGCATCCTACCTTCGTCTTTCGCGTCTTTTGTAGTCTACATCTTAGCAAAACGCTTTTCCACTATGTCTGGCTAGGAAAAACTGTGCCAGCACAGAAAACATCTCCCATCGTGTTCTAGAAGTTGCACGGATGTCTGCCAAGTGTTTGGCAGGAAGAAAAGAAAAGTTGTCCAAAACAGCTTCCAATCGAATGTTCCTGTGATTGGAAAAGTCAGGAGAGTGCAAAGGTACTGTTTTCTATCAGTTGGCAAGATGCGCACACAATCCCAGTGTTGTACAGCTTGCTTCTTCACCTTCCCGAAGCTGCCGCTCTCGCCGGCTGCCGGAGCCCAAGAAGCGGCTTCTTCGCGCAAAGACGATTGTGCCGCTCACAGGGCTCTCCTTAGCGCGGCTTCTGCCGAAAGACGCCCGGCAGCGGCTCTTACCTCCGGAGAGCATCCTACCTTCGTCTTTCGCGTCTTTTGTAGTCTACATCTTAGCAAAACGCTTTTCCACTATGTCTGGCTAGGAAAAACTGTGCCAGCACAGAAAACATCTCCCATCGTGTTCTAGAAGTTGCACGGATGTCTGCCAAGTGTTTGGCAGGAAGAAAAGAAAAGTTGTCCAAAACAGCTTCCAATCGAATGTTCCTGTGATTGGAAAAGTCAGGAGAGTGCAAAGGTACTGTTTTCTATCAGTTGGCAAGGTGCGCACACAATCCCAGTGTTGTACAGCTTGCTTCTTCACCTTCCCGAAGCTGCCGCTCTCGCCGGCTCCCGGAACCGAAGAAGCGGCTTCTTCGCGCAAAGACGATTGTGCCGCTCACAGGGCTCTCCTTAGCGCGGCTTCTGCCGAAAGACGCCCGGCAGCGGCTCTTACCTCCGGAGAGCATCCTACCTTCGTCTTTCGCGTCTTTTGTAGTCTACATCTTAGCAAAACGCTTTTCCACTATGTCTGGCTAGGAAAAACTGTGCCAGCACAGAAAACATCTCCCATCGTGTTCTAGAAGTTGCACGGATGTCTGCCAAGTGTTTGGCAGGAAGAAAAGAAAAGTTGTCCAAAACAGCTTCCAATCGAATGTTCATGTGATTGGAAAAGTCAGGAGAGTGCAAAGGTACTGTTTTCTATCAGTTGGCAAGGTGCGCACACAATCCCAGTGTTGTACAGCTTGCTTCTTCACCTTCCCGAAGCTGCCGCTCTCGCCGGCTGCCGGAGCCCAAGAAGCGGCTTCTTCGCGCAAAGACGATTGTGCCGCTCACAGTGCTCTCCTTAGCGCGGCTTCTGCCGAAAGACGCCCGGCAGCGGCTCTTACCTCCGGAGAGCATCCTACCTTCGTCTTTCGCGTCTTTTGTAGTCTACATCTTAGCAAAACGCTTTTCCACTATGTCTGGCTAGGAAAAACTGTGCCAGCACAGAAAACATCTCCCATCGTGTTCTAGAAGTTGCACGGATGTCTGCCAAGTGTTTGGCAGGAAGAAAAGAAAAGTTGTCCAAAACAGCTTCCAATCGAATGTTCCTGTGATTGGAAAAGTCAGGAGAGTGCAAAGGTACTGTTTTCTATCAGTTGGCAAGGTGCGCACACAATCCCAGTGTTGTACAGCTTGCTTCTTCACCTTCCCGAAGCTGCCGCTCTCGCCGGCTGCCGGAGCCCAAGAAGCGGCTTCTTCGCGCAAAGACGATTGTGCCGCTCACAGTGCTCTCCTTAGCGCGGCTTCTGCCGAAAGACGCCCGGCAGCGGCTCTTACCTCCGGAGAGCATCCTACCTTCGTCTTTAGCTCCTCTTCTCATCTACACCTCGGCAAAACGCTTTTCCACTATGTCTGGCTAGGAAAAACTGTGCCAGCACAGAAAACATCTCCCATCGTGTTCTAGAAGTTGCACGGATGTCTGCCAAGTGTTTGGCAGGAAGAAAAGAAAAGTTGTCCAAAACAGCTTCCAATCGAATGTTCCTGTGATTGGAAAAGTCAGGAGAGTGCAAAGGTACTGTTTTCTATCAGTTGGCAAGGTGCGCACACAATCCCAGTGTTGTACAGCTTGCTTCTTCACCTTCCCGAAGCTGCCGCTCTCGCCGGCTGCCGGAGCCCAAGAAGCGGCTTCTTCGCGCAAAGACGATTGTGCCGCTCACAGTGCTCTCCTTAGCGCGGCTTCTGCCGAAAGACGCCCGGCAGCGGCTCTTACCTCCGGAGAGCATCCTACCTTCGTCTTTAGCTCCTCTTCTCATCTACACCTCGGCAAAACGCTTTTCCACTATGTCTGGCTAGGAAAAACTGTGCCAGCACAGAAAACATCTCCCATCGTGTTCTAGAAGTTGCACGGATGTCTGCCAAGTGTTTGGCAGGAAGAAAAGAAAAGTTGTCCAAAACAGCTTCCAATCGAATGTTCCTGTGATTGGAAAAGTCAGGAGAGTGCAAAGGTACTGTTTTCTATCAGTTGGCAAGGTGCGCACACAATCCCAGTGTTGTACAGCTTGCTTCTTCACCTTCCCGAAGCTGCCGCTCTCGCCGGCTGCCGGAGCCCAAGAAGCGGCTTCTTCGCGCAAAGACGATTGTGCCGCTCACAGGGCTCTCCTTAGCGCGGCTTCTGCCGAAAGACGCCCGGCAGCGGCTCTTACCTCCGGAGAGCATCCTACCTTCGTCTTTAGCTCCTCTTCTCATCTACACCTCGGCAAAACGCTTTTCCACTATGTCTGGCTAGGAAAAACTGTGCCAGCACAGAAAACATCTCCCATCGTGTTCTAGAAGTTGCACGGATGTCTGCCAAGTGTTTGGCAGGAAGAAAAGAAAAGTTGTCCAAAACAGCTTCCAATCGAATGTTCCTGTGATTGGAAAAGTCAGGAGAGTGCAAAGGTACTGTTTTCTATCAGTTGGCAAGGTGCGCACACAATCCCAGTGTTGTACAGCTTGCTTCTTCACCTTCCCGAAGCTGCCGCTCTCGCCGGCTGCCGGAGCCCAAGAAGCGGCTTCTTCGCGCAAAGACGATTGTGCCGCTCACAGGGCTCTCCTTAGCGCGGCTTCTGCCGAAAGACGCCCGGCAGCGGCTCTTACCTCCGGAGAGCATCCTACCTTCGTCTTTAGCTCCTCTTCTCATCTACACCTCGGCAAAACGCTTTTCCACTATGTCTGGCTAGGAAAAACTGTGCCAGCACAGAAAACATCTCCCATCGTGTTCTAGAAGTTGCACGGATGTCTGCCAAGTGTTTGGCAGGAAGAAAAGAAAAGTTGTCCAAAACAGCTTCCAATCGAATGTTCCTGTGATTGGAAAAGTCAGGAGAGTGCAAAGGTACTGTTTTCTATCAGTTGGCAAGGTGCGCACACAATCCCAGTGTTGTACAGCTTGCTTCTTCACCTTCCCGAAGCTGCCGCTCTCGCCGGCTGCCGGAGCCCAAGAAGCGGCTTCTTCGCGCAAAGACGATTGTGCCGCTCACAGGGCTCTCCTTAGCGCGGCTTCTGCCGAAAGACGCCCGGCAGCGGCTCTTACCTCCGGAGAGCATCCTACCTTCGTCTTTCGCGTCTTTTGTAGTCTACATCTTAGCAAAACGCTTTTCCACTATGTCTGGCTAGGAAAAACTGTGCCAGCACAGAAAACATCTCCCATCGTGTTCTAGAAGTTGCACGGATGTCTGCCAAGTGTTTGGCAGGAAGAAAAGAAAAGTTGTCCAAAACAGCTTCCAATCGAATGTTCCTGTGATTGGAAAAGTCAGGAGAGTGCAAAGGTACTGTTTTCTATCAGTTGGCAAGATGCGCACACAATCCCAGTGTTGTACAGCTTGCTTCTTCACCTTCCCGAAGCTGCCGCTCTCGCCGGCTGCCGGAGCCCAAGAAGCGGCTTCTTCGCGCAAAGACGATTGTGCCGCTCACAGGGCTCTCCTTAGCGCGGCTTCTGCCGAAAGACGCCCGGCAGCGGCTCTTACCTCCGGAGAGCATCCTACCTTCGTCTTTCGCGTCTTTTGTAGTCTACATCTTAGCAAAACGCTTTTCCACTATGTCTGGCTAGGAAAAACTGTGCCAGCACAGAAAACATCTCCCATCGTGTTCTAGAAGTTGCACGGATGTCTGCCAAGTGTTTGGCAGGAAGAAAAGAAAAGTTGTCCAAAACAGCTTCCAATCGAATGTTCCTGTGATTGGAAAAGTCAGGAGAGTGCAAAGGTACTGTTTGCTATCAGTTGGCAAGGTGCGCACACAATCCCAGTGTTGTACAGCTTGCTTCTTCACCTTCCCGAAGCTGCCGCTCTCGCCGGCTCCCGGAACCGAAGAAGCGGCTTCTTCGCGCAAAGACGATTGTGCCGCTCACAGGGCTCTCCTTAGCGCGGCTTCTGCCGAAAGACGCCCGGCAGCGGCTCTTACCTCCGGAGAGCATCCTACCTTCGTCTTTCGCGTCTTTTGTAGTCTACATCTTAGCAAAACGCTTTTCCACTATGTCTGGCTAGGAAAAACTGTGCCAGCACAGAAAACATCTCCCATCGTGTTCTAGAAGTTGCACGGATGTCTGCCAAGTGTTTGGCAGGAAGAAAAGAAAAGTTGTCCAAAACAGCTTCCAATCGAATGTTCCTGTGATTGGAAAAGTCAGGAGAGTGCAAAGGTACTGTTTTCTATCAGTTGGCAAGGTGCGCACACAATCCCAGTGTTGTACAGCTTGCTTCTTCACCTTCCCGAAGCTGCCGCTCTCGCCGGCTGCCGGAGCCCAAGAAGCGGCTTCTTCGCGCAAAGACGATTGTGCCGCTCACAGTGCTCTCCTTAGCGCGGCTTCTGCCGAAAGACGCCCGGCAGCGGCTCTTACCTCCGGAGAGCATCCTACCTTCGTCTTTAGCTCCTCTTCTCATCTACACCTCGGCAAAACGCTTTTCCACTATGTCTGGCTAGGAAAAACTGTGCCAGCACAGAAAACATCTCCCATCGTGTTCTAGAAGTTGCACGGATGTCTGCCAAGTGTTTGGCAGGAAGAAAAGAAAAGTTGTCCAAAACAGCTTCCAATCGAATGTTCCTGTGATTGGAAAAGTCAGGAGAGTGCAAAGGTACTGTTTTCTATCAGTTGGCAAGGTGCGCACACAATCCCAGTGTTGTACAGCTTGCTTCTTCACCTTCCCGAAGCTGCCGCTCTCGCCGGCTGCCGGAGCCCAAGAAGCGGCTTCTTCGCGCAAAGACGATTGTGCCGCTCACAGGGCTCTCCTTAGCGCGGCTTCTGCCGAAAGACGCCCGGCAGCGGCTCTTACCTCCGGAGAGCATCCTACCTTCGTCTTTAGCTCCTCTTCTCATCTACACCTCGGCAAAACGCTTTTCCACTATGTCTGGCTAGGAAAAACTGTGCCAGCACAGAAAACATCTCCCATCGTGTTCTAGAAGTTGCACGGATGTCTGCCAAGTGTTTGGCAGGAAGAAAAGAAAAGTTGTCCAAAACAGCTTCCAATCGAATGTTCCTGTGATTGGAAAAGTCAGGAGAGTGCAAAGGTACTGTTTTCTATCAGTTGGCAAGGTGCGCACACAATCCCAGTGTTGTACAGCTTGCTTCTTCACCTTCCCGAAGCTGCCACTCTCAGGAGGTAAGAGCCGCTGCCGGGCGTCTTTCGGCAGAAGCCGCGCTAAGGAGAGCCCTGTGAGCGGCACAATCGTCTTTGCGCGAAGAAGCCGCTTCTTGGGCTCCGGCAGCCGGCGAGAGCGGCAGCTTCGGGAAGGTGAAGAAGCAAGCTGTACAACACTGGGATTGTGTGCGCACCTTGCCAACTGATAGAAAACAGTACCTTTGCACTCTCCTGACTTTTCCAATCACAGGAACATTCGATTGGAAGCTGTTTTGGACAACTTTTCTTTTCTTCCTGCCAAACACTTGGCAGACATCCGTGCAACTTCTAGAACACGATGGGAGATGTTTTCTGTGCTGGCACAGTTTTTCCTAGCCAGACATAGTGGAAAAGCGTTTTGCTATGATGTAGACTACAAAAGACGCGAAAGACGAAGGTAGGATGCTCTCCGGAGGTAAGAGCCGCTGCCGGGCGTCTTTCGGCAGAAGCCGCGCTAAGGAGAGCACTGTGAGCGGCACAATCGTC
>NC_086198.1:97302177-97312177 GCF_035770615.1 Melospiza melodia melodia | reverse complement strand
TAACCCTAACCCTAACCCTAACCCTAACCCTAACCCTAACCCTAACCCTAACCCTAACCCTAACCCTAACCCTAACCCTAACCCTAACCCTAACCCTAACCCTAACCCTAACCCTAACCCTAACCCTAACCCTAACCCTAACCCTAACCCTAACCCTAACCCTAACCCTAACCCTAACCCTAACCCTAACCCTAACCCTAACCCTAACCCTAACCCTAACCCTAACCCTAACCCTAACCCTAACCCTAACCCTAACCCTAACCCTAACCCTAACCCTAACCCTAACCCTAACCCTAACCCTAACCTAACCCTAACCCTAACCCTAACCCTAACCTAACCTAACCCTAACCCTAACCCTAACCCTAACCCTAACCCTAACCCTAACCCTAACCCTAACCCTAACCTAACCTAACCCTAACCCTAACCCTAACCCTAACCCTAACCCTAACCCTAACCCTAACCCTAACCCTAACCCTAACCCTAACCCTAACCCTAACCCTAACCCTAACCCTAACCCTAACCCTAACCCTAACCCTAACCCTAACCCTAACCCTAACCCTAACCCTAACCCTAACCCTAACCCTAACCCTAACCCTAACCCTAACCCTAACCCTAACCCTAACCCTAACCCTAACCCTAACCCTAACCCTAACCCTAACCCTAACCCTAACCCTAACCCTAACCCTAACCCTAACCCTAACCCTAACCCTAACCCTAACCCTAACCCTAACCCTAACCCTAACCCTAACCCTAACCCTAACCCTAACCCTAACCCTAAACCCTAACCCTAACCCTAACCCTAACCCTAACCCTAACCCTAACCCTAACCCTAACCCTAACCCTAACCCTAACCTAACCCTAACCCTAACCCTAACCCTAACCCTAACCCTAACCCTAACCCTAACCCTAACCCTAACCCTAACCCTAACCCTAACCCTAACCCTAACCCTAACCCTAACCCTAACCCTAACCCTAACCCTAACCCTAACCCTAACCCTAACCCTAACCCTAACCCTAACCCTAACCCTAACCCTAACCCTAACCCTAACCCTAACCCTAACCCTAACCCTAACCCTAACCCTAACCCTAACCCTAACCCTAACCCTAACCCTAACCCTAACCCTAACCCTAACCCTAACCCTAACCCTAACCCTAACCCTAACCCTAACCCTAACCCTAACCCTAACCCTAACCCTAACCCTAACCCTAACCCTAACCCTAACCCTAACCCTAAACCCTAACCCTAACCCTAACCTAACCCTAACCCTAACCCTAACCCTAACCCTAACCCTAACCCTAACCCTAACCCTAACCCTAACCCTAACCCTAACCCTAACCCTAACCCTAACCCTAACCCTAACCCTAACCCTAACCCTAACCCTAACCCTAACCCTAACCCTAACCCTAACCCTAACCTAACCCTAACCCTAACCCTAACCCTAACCCTAACCCTAACCCTAACCCTAACCCTAAACCCTAACCCTAACCCTAACCCTAACCCTAACCCTAACCCTAACCCTAACCCTAACCCTAACCCTAACCCTAACCCTAACCCTAACCCTAACCCTAACCCTAACCCTAACCCTAACCCTAACCCTAACCCTAACCCTAACCCTAACCCTAACCCTAACCCTAACCCTAACCCTAACCCTAACCCTAACCCTAACCTAACCCTAACCCTAACCCTAACCCTAACCCTAACCCTAACCCTAACCCTAACCCTAACCCTAACCCTAACCCTAACCCTAACCCTAACCCTAACCCTAACCCTAACCCTAACCCTAACCCTAACCCTAACCCTAACCCTAACCCTAACCCTAACCCTAACCCTAACCCTAACCCTAACCCTAACCCTAACCCTAACCCTAACCCTAACCCTAACCCTAACCCTAACCCTAACCCTAACCCTAACCCTAACCCTAACCCTAACCTAACCCTAACCCTAACCCTAACCCTAACCCTAACCCTAACCCTAACCCTAACCCTAACCCTAACCCTAACCCTAACCCTAACCCTAACCCTAACCCTAACCCTAACCCTAACCCTAACCCTAACCCTAACCTAACCCTAACCCTAACCCTAACCCTAACCCTAACCTAACCCTAACCCTAACCCTAACCCTAACCCTAACCCTAACCCTAACCCTAACCCTAACCCTAACCCTAACCCTAACCCTAACCTAACCAACCCTAACCCTAACCCTAACCCTAACCCTAACCCTAACCCTAACCCTAACCCTAACCCTAACCCTAACCCTAACCCTAACCCTAAACCCTAACCCTAACCCTAACCCTAACCCTAACCCTAACCCTAACCCTAACCCTAACCCTAACCTAACCCTAACCCTAACCCTAACCCTAACCCTAACCCTAACCCTAACCCTAACCCTAACCCTAACCCTAACCCTAACCCTAACCCTAACCCTAACCCTAACCCTAACCCTAACCCTAACCCTAACCCTAACCCTAACCCTAACCCTAACCCTAACCCTAACCCTAACCCTAACCCTAACCCTAACCTAACCCTAACCCTAACCCTAACCCTAACCCTAACCCTAACCCTAACCCTAACCCTAACCCTAACCCTAACCCTAACCCTAACCCTAACCCTAACCCTAACCCTAACCCTAACCCTAACCCTAACCCTAACCCTAACCCTAACCCTAACCCTAACCCTAACCCTAACCCTAACCCTAACCCTAACCCTAACCCTAACCCTAACCCTAACCCTAACCCTAACCCTAACCCTAACCCTAACCCTAACCCTAACCCTAACCCTAACCCTAACCCTAACCCTAACCCTAACCCTAACCCTAACCCTAACCCTAACCCTAACCCTAACCCTAACCCTAACCCTAACCCTAACCCTAACCCTAACCCTAACCCTAACCCTAACCCTAACCCTAACCCTAACCCTAACCCTAACCCTAACCCTAACCCTAACCCTAACCACCCTAACCCTAACCCTAACCCTAACCCTAACCCTAACCCTAACCCTAACCCTAACCCTAACCCTAACCCTAACCCTAACCCTAACCCTAACCCTAACCCTAACCCTAACCCTAACCCTAACCCTAACCCTAACCCTAACCTAACCCTAACCCTAACCCTAACCTAACCCTAACCCTAACCCTAACCCTAACCCTAACCCTAACCCTAACCCTAACCCTAACCCTAACCCTAACCCTAACCTAACCCTAACCCTAACCCTAACCCTAACCCTAACCCTAACCCTAACCCTAACCCTAACCCTAACCCTAACCCTAACCCTAACCCTAACCCTAACCCTAACCCTAACCCTAACCCTAACCCTAACCCTAACCCTAACCCTAACCCTAACCCTAACCCTAACCCTAACCCTAACCCTAACCCTAACCCTAACCCTAACCCTAACCCTAACCCTAACCTAACCCTAACCCTAACCCTAACCCTAACCCTAACCCTAACCCTAACCCTAACCCTAACCCTAACCCTAACCCTAACCCTAACCCTAACCCTAACCCTAACCCTAACCCTAACCCTAACCTAACCCTAACCCTAACCCTAACCCTAACCCTAACCCTAACCCTAACCCTAACCCTAACCCTAACCCTAACCCTAACCCTAACCCTAACCCTAACCCTAACCCTAACCCTAACCCTAACCCTAACCCTAACCCTAACCCTAACCCTAACCCTAACCCTAACCCTAACCCTAACCCTAACCCTAACCCTAACCCTAACCCTAACCCTAACCCTAACCCTAACCCTAACCCTAACCCTAACCCTAACCCTAACCCTAACCCTAACCCTAACCCTAACCCTAACCCTAACCCTAACCCTAACCCTAACCCTAACCCTAACCCTAACCCTAACCCTAACCCTAACCCTAACCCTAACCCTAACCCTAACCCTAACCCTAACCCTAACCCTAACCCTAACCCTAACCCTAACCCTAAACCCTAACCCTAACCCTAACCTAACCCTAACCCTAACCCTAACCCTAACCCTAACCCTAACCCTAACCCTAACCCTAACCCTAACCCTAACCCTAACCCTAACCCTAACCCTAACCCTAACCCTAACCCTAACCCTAACCCTAACCCTAACCCTAACCCTAACCCTAACCCTAACCCTAACCCTAACCCTAACCCTAACCCTAACCCTAACCCTAACCCTAACCCTAACCCTAACCCTAACCCTAACCCTAACCCTAACCCTAACCCTAACCCTAACCCTAACCCTAACCTAACCCTAACCCTAACCCTAACCCTAACCCTAACCCTAACCCTAACCCTAACCCTAACCCTAACCCTAACCCTAACCCTAACCCTAACCCTAACCCTAACCCTAACCCTAACCCTAACCCTAACCCTAACCCTAACCCTAACCCTAACCCTAACCCTAACCCTAACCCTAAACCCTAACCCTAACCCTAACCCTAACCCTAACCCTAACCCTAACCCTAACCCTAACCCTAACCCTAACCCTAACCCTAACCCTAACCCTAACCCTAACCCTAACCCTAACCCTAACCCTAACCCTAACCCTAACCCTAACCCTAACCCTAACCCTAACCTAACCCTAACCCTAACCCTAACCCTAACCCTAACCCTAACCCTAACCCTAACCCTAACCCTAACCCTAACCCTAACCCTAACCCTAACCCTAACCCTAACCCTAACCCTAACCCTAACCCTAACCCTAACCTAACCCTAACCCTAACCCTAACCCTAACCCTAACCCTAACCCTAACCCTAACCCTAACCCTAACCCTAACCCTAACCCTAACCCTAACCCTAACCCTAACCCTAACCCTAACCCTAACCCTAACCCTAACCCTAACCCTAACCCTAACCCTAACCCTAACCTAACCCTAACCTAACCCTAACCCTAACCCTAACCCTAACCCTAACCCTAACCCTAACCCTAACCCTAACCCTAACCCTAACCCTAACCCTAACCCTAACCCTAACCCTAACCCTAACCCTAACCCTAACCCTAACCCTAACCCTAACCCTAACCCTAACCCTAACCCTAACCCTAACCCTAACCCTAACCCTAACCCTAACCCTAACCCTAACCCTAACCCTAACCCTAACCCTAACCCTAACCCTAACCCTAACCCTAACCCTAACCCTAACCCTAACCCTAACCCTAACCCTAACCCTAACCCTAACCCTAACCCTAACCCTAACCCTAACCCTAACCCTAACCCTAACCCTAACCCTAACCCTAACCCTAACCCTAACCCTAACCCTAACCCTAACCCTAACCTAACCCTAACCCTAACCCTAACCCTAACCCTAACCCTAACCCTAACCCTAACCCTAACCCTAACCCTAACCCTAACCCTAACCCTAACCCTAACCCTAACCCTAACCCTAACCCTAACCCTAACCCTAACCCTAACCCTAACCCTAACCCTAACCCTAACCCTAACCCTAACCCTAACCCTAACCCTAACCCTAACCCTAACCCTAACCCTAACCCTAACCCTAACCCTAACCCTAACCCTAACCCTAACCCTAACCCTAACCCTAACCCTAACCCTAACCCTAACCAACCTAACCCTAACCCTAACCCTAACCCTAACCCTAACCCTAACCCTAACCTAACCCTAACCCTAACCCTAACCCTAACCCTAACCCTAACCCTAACCCTAACCCTAACCCTAACCCTAACCCTAACCCTAACCCTAACCCTAACCCTAACCCTAACCCTAACCCTAACCTAACCCTAACCCTAACCCTAACCCTAACCCTAACCCTAACCCTAACCCTAACCCTAACCCTAACCCTAACCCTAACCCTAACCCTAACCCTAACCCTAACCCTAACCCTAACCCTAACCCTAACCCTAACCCTAACCCTAACCCTAACCCTAACCCTAACCCTAACCCTAACCCTAACCCTAACCCTAACCCTAACCCTAACCCTAACCCTAACCCTAACCCTAACCTAACCCTAACCCTAACCCTAACCCTAACCTAACCCTAACCCTAACCCTAACCCTAACCCTAACCCTAACCCTAACCCTAACCCTAACCCTAACCCTAACCCTAACCCTAACCCTAACCCTAACCCTAACCCTAACCCTAACCCTAACCCTAACCCTAACCCTAACCCTAACCCTAACCCTAACCCTAACCCTAACCCTAACCCTAACCCTAACCCTAACCCTAACCCTAACCCTAACCCTAACCCTAACCTAACCCTAACCCTAACCCTAACCCTAACCCTAACCCTAACCCTAACCCTAACCCTAACCCTAACCCTAACCTAACCCTAACCCTAACCCTAACCCTAACCCTAACCCTAACCCTAACCCTAACCCTAACCCTAACCCTAACCCTAACCCTAACCCTAACCCTAACCCTAACCCTAACCCTAACCTAACCCTAACCCTAACCCTAACCCTAACCCTAACCCTAACCCTAACCCTAACCCTAACCCTAACCCTAACCCTAACCCTAACCCTAACCCTAACCCTAACCCTAACCCTAACCCTAACCCTAACCCTAACCCTAACCCTAACCCTAACCCTAACCCTAACCCTAACCCTAACCCTAACCCTAACCCTAACCCTAACCCTAACCCTAACCCTAACCCTAACCCTAACCCTAACCCTAACCCTAACCCTAACCCTAACCCTAACCCTAACCCTAACCTAACCCTAACCCTAACCCTAACCCTAACCTAACCCTAACCCTAACCCTAACCCTAACCCTAACCCTAACCCTAACCCTAACCCTAACCCTAACCCTAACCCTAACCCTAACCCTAACCCTAACCCTAACCCTAACCCTAACCCTAACCCTAACCCTAACCCTAACCCTAACCCTAACCCTAACCCTAACCCTAACCCTAACCCTAACCCTAACCCTAACCCTAACCCTAACCCTAACCCTAACCCTAACCTAACCCTAACCCTAACCCTAACCCTAACCCTAACCCTAACCCTAACCCTAACCCTAACCTAACCCTAACCCTAACCCTAACCCTAACCCTAACCCTAACCCTAACCCTAACCCTAACCCTAACCCTAACCCTAACCCTAACCCTAACCCTAACCCTAACCCTAACCCTAACCCTAACCCTAACCCTAACCCTAACCCTAACCCTAACCCTAACCCTAACCCTAACCCTAACCCTAACCCTAACCCTACCCTAACCCTAACCCTAACCCTAACCCTAACCCTAACCCTAACCCTAACCCTAACCCTAACCCTAACCCTAACCCTAACCCTAACCCTAACCCTAACCCTAACCCTAACCCTAACCCTAACCCTAACCCTAACCCTAACCCTAACCCTAACCCTAACCCTAACCCTAACCCTAACCCTAACCCTAACCCTAACCCTAACCCTAACCCTAACCCTAACCCTAACCCTAACCCTAACCCTAACCCTAACCCTAACCCTAACCCTAACCCTAACCCTAACCCTAACCCTAACCCTAACCCTAACCCTAACCCTAACCCTAACCCTAACCCTAACCCTAACCTAACCCTAACCCTAACCCTAACCCTAACCCTAACCCTAACCCTAACCCTAACCTACCCTAACCCTAACCCTAACCCTAACCCTAACCCTAACCCTAACCCTAACCCTAACCCTAACCCTAACCCTAACCCTAACCCTAACCCTAACCCTAACCCTAACCCTAACCCTAACCCTAACCCTAACCCTAACCCTAACCCTAACCTAACCCTAACCCTAACCCTAACCCTAACCCTAACCCTAACCCTAACCCTAACCCTAACCCTAACCCTAACCCTAACCCTAACCCTAACCCTAACCCTAACCCTAACCCTAACCCTAACCCTAACCCTAACCCTAACCCTAACCCTAACCCTAACCCTAACCCTAACCCTAACCCTAACCCTAACCCTAACCCTAACCCTAACCCTAACCCTAACCCTAACCCTAACCCTAACCCTAACCCTAACCCTAACCCTAACCCTAACCCTAACCCTAACCCTAACCCTAACCCTAACCCTAACCCTAACCCTAACCCTAACCTAACCCTAACCCTAACCCTAACCCTAACCCTAACCCTAACCCTAACCCTAACCCTAACCTAACCCTAACCCTAACCCTAACCCTAAACCCTAACCCTAACCCTAACCCTAACCCTAACCCTAACCCTAACCTAACCCTAACCCTAACCCTAACCCTAACCCTAACCCTAACCCTAACCCTAACCCTAACCCTAACCCTAACCCTAACCCTAACCCTAACCCTAACCCTAACCCTAACCCTAACCCTAACCCTAACCCTAACCCTAACCCTAACCCTAACCCTAACCCTAACCCTAACCCTAACCCTAACCCTAACCTAACCCTAACCCTAACCCTAACCCTAACCCTAACCCTAACCCTAACCCTAACCCTAACCCTAACCCTAACCCTAACCCTAACCCTAACCCTAACCCTAACCCTAACCCTAACCCTAACCCTAACCTAACCCTAACCCTAACCCTAACCCTAACCCTAACCTAACCCTAACCCTAACCCTAACCCTAACCCTAACCCTAACCCTAACCCTAACCCTAACCCTAACCCTAACCCTAACCCTAACCCTAACCCTAACCCTAACCTAACCCTAACCCTAACCCTAACCCTAACCCTAACCCTAACCCTAACCCTAACCCTAACCCTAACCCTAACCCTAACCCTAACCCTAACCCTAACCTAACCCTAACCCTAACCCTAACCCTAACCCTAACCCTAACCCTAACCCTAACCCTAACCCTAACCCTAACCCTAACCCTAACCCTAACCCTAACCCTAACCCTAACCCTAACCCTAACCCTAACCCTAACCCTAACCCTAACCTAACCCTAACCCTAACCCTAACCCTAACCCTAACCCTAACCCTAACCCTAACCCTAACCCTAACCCTAACCCTAACCCTAACCCTAACCCTAACCCTAACCCTAACCCTAACCCTAACCTAACCCTAACCCTAACCCTAACCCTAACCCTAACCCTAACCCTAACCCTAACCCTAACCCTAACCCTAACCCTAACCCTAACCCTAACCCTAACCCTAACCCTAACCCTAACCCTAACCCTAACCCTAACCCTAACCCTAACCCTAACCCTAACCCTAACCCTAACCCTAACCTAACCCTAACCCTAACCCTAACCCTAACCCTAACCCTAACCCTAACCCTAACCCTAACCCTAACCCTAACCCTAACCCTAACCCTAACCCTAACCCTAACCCTAACCCTAACCCTAACCCTAACCCTAACCCTAACCCTAACCCTAACCCTAACCCTAACCCTAACCCTAACCCTAACCCTAACCCTAACCCTAACCCTAACCCTAACCCTAACCCTAACCCTAACCCTAACCCTAACCCTAACCCTAACCCTAACCCTAACCCTAACCCTAACCCTAACCCTAACCTAACCCTAACCCTAACCCTAACCCTAACCCTAACCCTAACCCTAACCCTAACCCTAACCCTAACCCTAACCCTAACCTAACCCTAACCCTAACCCTAACCCTAACCTAACCCTAACCCTAACCCTAACCCTAACCCTAACCCTAACCCCTAACCTAACCCTAACCCTAACCCTAACCCTAACCCTAACCCTAACCCTAACCCTAACCCTAACCCTAACCCTAACCCTAACCCTAACCCTAACCCTAACCCTAACCCTAACCCTAACCCTAACCCTAACCCTAACCCTAACCCTAACCCTAACCCTAACCCTAACCCTAACCCTAACCCTAACCCTAACCCTAACCCTAACCCTAACCCTAACCCTAACCCTAACCCTAACCCTAACCCTAACCCTAACCCTAACCCTAACCCTAACCCTAACCCTAACCCTAACCCTAACCTAACCCTAACCCTAACCCTAACCCTAACCCTAACCCTAACCCTAACCCTAACCCTAACCCTAACCCTAACCCTAACCCTAACCCTAACCCTAACCCTAACCCTAACCCTAACCCTAACCCTAACCCTAACCCTAACCCTAACCCTAACCCTAACCCTAACCCTAA